>NW_019104344.1:614585-762923 GCF_001856785.1 Myzus persicae
ACTTGAAAATTTCACTGAATGTTGATATTAGCATTTTCTAAACACGATAAAATTTTGAAAATAATTTGACTCTTTTTGAGATGTTTACGGACATTGTCAATTTTCAATTTTCTTAGTTTTTTTTTCTATAAATACCAATAAAATTTTATTTATTGGGCGAAAAAGCTTGAAAATTTAATACAAGGCTCCTGATATATTTTTACAATAGCAATTGTAAAATATTTAAAATACATAGGCACAATTTTTTTTAATAAGCATTTAAAATTCGAATTTTGACAAAATTTATCAAAATCTCGAAAATTATTAATCACTGTAATTAAAAATTATAAAATGTTCAGTTTTTATAACTAAGGATTGAAAATTTAAAACAAAGATTCTCATAAATAGTTCATACTGTAACCAAAAAATCTACAAAATACGGTTTGTTGTTGATGTATAACGCATTTAACTACCAAATGCCTAGTGGATATTGAATGTTCTGATATGATTAATTTGGAATTTATTATATAAGTCAATTTTTTTTAAAAATATTTATGTTCATATACCTAGACTGACATACCGCCTCCGCTCAGAATCGTTTTTCTTATACAATGATATTATATCATTGAATTCAAATTTAATACCATCCATTATACAGTGACCCACTTGTAACCTACTGTACAGCAGAGCGACATCCACTTGCCCACCTTTTTTTATATTAATTTTTGCAATATTTCATTAATCAGAGAAATATGTTGTTAATTTTTAGTCTCAAACAATATATTATAGTTGTAACAACCTACAATTATGTTTACGATTCATTAATTTTTTAAGATACAAATATATTTTATGTACCTATTATAATAATACAATTTCAGATACTGGAGAAGATTACAAAGGAATGTTCGTTACTAAATGTATGTATATGAAACAAAATTATTAAGACGACTGCAAACGTGTCATCTTAAAGGAGTTGTATTTAGACAATTCTGTCGTTCGCTGTGGTACTGTTCGTATTTGTATGTGTTTAGAAAACACAGATGTCTATGTTACAGACAAAAGTCGAAATCTGGCAAACCTAGTTATAACCAATCTCATTTGGGCAAAACCATAGTGAACGTTCGCTCATATTAAATATAAATAATCATCATACACAGTTGGGGCATTTTTAACGGGCAATTAATTGCACGGGATCAGCTATTATAAATATAAGAACAAATGTACCAACCTATATTTCATCATTTTAAATAACATGTTGTATTTATTTTTAGTCAAAGCATGTAAGTATTTTCATTGTTTCGTTTATTACAATTAAGTTTTACTAATTAATTTATTGAACGCAGTTTGCTATTAATAGTTCTGTGACGGTTTACTTATTATTGTACCTATTATGATTTGTCTAAATAGTGCTCTCATTTACCAACAGCGTCATGTTAATTTTTGAAATGATTGGTGGTGTGCACACAGGCACGTAGCTAGGATTAAATAATTAGAGTGGCACAGTTATGGCCAATATTTTTCTTGAGTGGCCAACATTTTTACTTACCCCCTCCCCCCACCCCTCCACACTGCACTATTAAAAAAAAAAATTTTTTTTATTAGCTTTCAGTTATTACAACTATTATAGCTCGACAATTATTATTATTTTTATATTAATAAAAATTAAAAAAAACTACAACCACAAGCCTTCAAACGTCAATTTAATAAGTATAGACGTAATGCCGTATAGCTAGGTAAATAAGAAAATAGTACAGAAATAGAGACACAATATTATTGTCACTTTTCAATATTATATGTTTAAATGAAAAGTGAATAATAATATAACACTAATTCGCTGATCGCTGTTGTAATAAAATAAATTGTACTAAAATATTATATATCACGTATGCCGCTATGGGAAATGCCCATTTACTGGAATAGGAATACCTGCAAGTTCTTGCGGCTTTATAATAATAATTAATATAATAATACAGAAGCATTGTTGTCGTCGTTACTAGTTAATACAAAGAGTATATATGAACGATTTCTATTCTGAGTTCTGATATCTGGTAATCTGACCATAGTGTTCGGAAAGACAATTATGTAAAAATACGAGTAATAAATATGATAGTAGAAATTTTAAAATATGTTTAATTTTTTTACCCAACTATTTGAGCCTTGGGTATTTCAACAATATTTCAATGTAATGGGGTGGCCAACAGGGTGGCCTGTAAATATTTTGGGTGGCCGGGCCACCCCACGCCACCCCTTAGCTACGTGCCTGTGTGCACAGGAATTACGAAAGGAACATGATGTCTATTAGCGCGGAGAAAATTTTTGAAATTGGCCGACAAAAGAATTGAGGGAGCCTCAATACGACTATCTACTAATTTTTTCAAAATAACTACGTTATCGTTAACTCTCTTGCCTGCCAGCGAAATGAGACCGAGATATTCTTGCATTACTATAGAATAGCAATTGGTAGGATGCTTTATTTTTAATATAAAAGCTGAACAAGATAAGAATCATCTCTGTACACGTTATAATTGACAGGAGTCAGTTACCGTATAAGGATCACATATGACAGATGCATACTCTAATAGGGAACTTAACAATAAGAAATTTAAAGTTTTCAATGAAGATAATATACGCATTACGAACCTAATAGTTTTGAAAGCTTTGCAATATATCATTTCAGCAAGTAGGTGAAAATACAGCTCTGTATTAAAAATGATACAAAAATCTTTCTTAACCACAGAAGTTACGCTTGAACCATTGATTGGTAAGTGTCATATCAATAGAAGAGCGGTGTCTTAAAAATGACACAGAATTATATTTTTTTACACTCACCTGCAGTCCAACACTATTAAACCACCATTTTTTAAGATCATTCTTTAGTTCAGAACAGTCAGATATGTTTTCAATTTTCCTAAAAACATTTATGTCGTCGCAAACATGAGTAGTTCACAGTTTTACTACTGTTTGAGTTCACTTTTATAAAAACTGTATCCGATGATAAGATTTTCCATGTATATTTGAAAAAGAAAAAATATACGAATAACAATATGACAATATAAATACTTATTTCAAAAATATGTTGAATACCGCCACGGATATAGATACTATGGTTGCATGTCGGCCTATCGCCTATATTGGATCCACGGATATAGATACTAGTACCTAGTATCTATATCCGTGATACCGCTCATGAAATAGATCGACCATCGATTAGCGATGAAACAAATAACACAAATAGTGTCAATAATAATAAGTAATATTTCACTGTGATTAAAACACATTTATCTAAAACTAATATAAAACATATTTTATGAAAACTTAAATTTGTTTTCTTACAATATAAGTTCTATGCTTACGAGATATAGTCATAGAGGTACATGATTTATACATGGCCAATTATATTTTCAACAAAGAAGTTATCCTTAGAAACATATACCATCTCCGCTCAGAATCGTTTTTAATCGTATTCAATGATTTACCATTGTATTCAAATTCAACACATCCGGTGATTTATGATATTAAGAATTTTGTTAATAAGTAATAAACTAATAACTTTGTAAAGGCCTCGCGATGGCTATTATTTAATGGGCTACATTTATGCAATTTGTAATCTCTTCTCAACCACCTGGGGTGGATGCGTTATTTGTAAATGATTATTAATATGAGTTACATATTATTAAATATTATTTATAATTATTTCTAGTTAACAAACATCCAGAAAACCTTTTGAGTAAGTCACTTTGGTGTTTTTTATTGTTTTACATTTTTGTTAGCTATATAATTACTTTATGTTATACGTTTCTCATAAATATAATATTATAATATAATCTATTGTATCATTCTTTGTGTCATTGTTACTGTACAAACTTAGTATCATATTTTGTTATAATTTCAAGTTAAATTTTTTCCAAACCACTTCACAAATTCTCTACATCGTTTAACAAATATCAATTGTGCGTTTAACTTGCGTTTTTATTATTGCCTGCATTTTTAGAAAAAGTTATAAATTATTCAAATTAATTATTAGAATTAATTATACTACTGAGATGTCAATACAGCTTACTATAGTGATTCATTACTATTATGTTTATTTCTAGCTTATATGAGTATGTACTATGTATAAATTTCTTTTATTTATACTGTTAAAATGTGATATTTTATTTTGTGTCAGATTTCAAGATTGTTTTCAAGAATAACCTAGTTATTTCTTCAATAAACTTCAATGTTCATTTAGATACCTATAGATGAATATATATTCACAAAAACTCTGACTTAAAATGTGAAACACCCAAAATAACAAGGATATTTTTAACAATACTCTCAAATATTCATCTTAATATAATATTATCTATGTATATTATTAATAAACACACATCAGAATACATACATTTTTAAAGGTGGCGGTAGATAAAACTGAAGGTGTTCATCACATTGAACACAGCTAGAAATTGTTAAGTCGTATATAATTGGATTACTTAGGACCAATTGTAAAATATTAATTTTTTTTCCAGGAATTTTTGGTAAGCATATTTGATGTTAACTGTCATAAATAATCAAATGACAACTCCAATATGAATGCGGACTTACATTGTTTGTAATTGGTTTAATTTATTAAACATTCAAAACAAATTTTAAATGAAAAATATGTCAATTGTTCAGAAATCAAAATACAAACATGTTAATTACATTGATCAAAAAAAATTTAAGGTTAACTATATCGTAAGAATAAATAACTAACAAGATTAGACTCCAGAATACATATTAATGAGCTCCTTTGCGAAATTTTGTCGATTATGATTTCGGCGGCACCAGAATAGGTGGAAATTCGTATAATAATAAATTGTCGCACATTTTAGCTGCCACTGGATAGTTTTCTAATACAGTTGCATAAGAAAATGAGTCTATGTCTGTCGATAGGTTAGGTTAGGTTAGGTTAGGCCTTCACCGATAAACCTAAAAAAAGCGTCAATACGAGTTAAAACGCGGCCCACCAGGAAACCCGCAGTATCACACCTGCCCAGTTTGGCCCTGGTTAAGACTACAATACATTTATAAGTTTTTATACAAATAAACAAATAAACATATCCATATAATCTAGACATGGAAAATGTTATGTAGTAATAATTTAATTAAACATAATCGTTTACATTTAACAGAGGTCACTTGTAAGTATAATTTATTAATTATTTTATTTACAGTTTTTAGACAATTTTGAAATGGTTATTCGTTTAATAAGGATTAATAAGCAATAATATGGTATAATAATTAATGTGGTATTATCATAACTATAAATATTTTTTTATGATACAAGTGATTGTATAAATTATGTAATTTCGAATAATTTTTAAATAAATATTTGGCAGACATTTCAAGTCCATGGTCATTTATTTTTGAACTATAACAAAAAAATGTAACGAATTTTATCAAAGACTTTGATAGCCTATCAAATAGATCCGTTTTATACTAGAAACTACCTTCAAAGTTGAACATGGTAGCATTTTGTCTTCTGTGGAACTTGTAAATTAGTGATAAACAAAATAAACACTCCACACACAGCATTGTAATATCAATTTCTTCAACGCTTTCCTCAGAATTAAAAATACATTACCTACTAATTCTAGTAAATGTAATAAAAATAAACATATCAAGTACCTATCTCTAAAAACTGCTTTGTAATATATGCTGGTATAACATTGTTGTATTGAAATATTGCATTTAAATAACATTTAATTGACATATTTATTTATTCTTTACTAACAATTGAAACAGCCAGCTTTTATAATTTTCAACGTAATATTTATAACAAAAGTGATAAAATCATCAGTGCTTTAGATGTATTAATAATACACTATGTGCTCATCTCGGGGGGACCTGATCATATAAAGCTCGCTTAATCCAAAACCTCAATACTTATAACCTCATTTAGTCTCAAGTGCAGTCTATTCAGCACCGTCAACGACGGGTAGGACTACTAGTTCATAATAAGCCGTATGAGTTATTTTACTTTACAACTTATATTAGTAACTATAACATTGACATTTTTTTTTAGTGGATATAAGTATGTATGCAATAAATATTAACTTTGACTGACTTACTAGTTTCATAATTTTGTTTGTGTCAATTTTAAATTTGTATAAACAAAATTGGCGTGCTCGGAACCAAAAGGTGCTAAATAAAATTGTTTATTACTATTAATAATAATATTTTTATAGTTATATTGTAACAGTAATCACAAAAACTAAAACAATCCTTCATAATTCTACTAAGAAACAAACTTGCAACAAATACTCAACAGAGACAATCGATATCATTTCCACCTGATACGGTGCTACACGTGATTAACAACGAGTTGACAGTTAGGTTAGGTTAGGTTGACCTAAAGCCAAAGAATGAATATGACATGAATATGATGATAATACAAAACTATCCAAGTAAAAACTGTCGGTGGTAAACATGAAAAAATGTCTTTTTGGGCTTCAACATTAGGTGCCTCGGTCCTTTATGAGTAGATATTTTCTTTCTCACAAGGGTGCCCGTTTAAGTATTATGTGAAAACCACCCAACGTAGCCAACTAATGTTGTATAAATACAGGTGCAATTGACGAGAGAGATCTGGTATTCTATTCAAAGAAAGTTAAGTACACAGGCATCAAACTTGATCAGTTACTCTACATGTAACATATCATTTCAAAAATTATCAGAGCGTTTGAGTACACCGGCTTTCTATTATGTATTAAGTATTTAGTGTCGTTGTCATGCTTGACCATCGAAGTCCAATTCCCGTATCCGTTAAAATGTCAGTTCTTTAATAATAAAGTTTTTCAAAATCTGATTTTTGGAATTTTTAAATATACCTACTCAAAGACCACATTTTCATATTCTTGAGATTTTTTGTGCCACTTAAGGAGTGTCCTGTTGCGATACGAACCTTTGATTTTCAAATGAAAACCCTAATGTTTTTCATTAAATTATGTAGCGGATAACTTTTTTGAGAATTTTGATGTATCCTAGTTATTGGGCAATTTATACTAAAGGATAATAATCCATAATAGGGATATGCTTACACAGTTCTACACATGGAATAAGAAAAATAACTAAATAAATCATGAAGGATTTTACTTGCTATAACTAAATATAAAATAACGTATTATTTTATATAATGTGTATGAACTATAGATAACAACGTATACTGTATAAGCATATCCTTCTTCCCAATTATAAACTATATTATCCTTAGCACAAATACATGAAAATTTTCAAAAAATATTATCGGCTAAATAATTTACAGTAAAAAAGTGGGGTTCCCATTTGAAAAACAAAGGTTTGTATAGCCGCAGGACACTCCTTTAGTGGTACAAAAATTCTTAAGAATAGGAAAATATGGTCTTTGAGTATATTTAAAGATTCCAAAAATCAGATTTGAAAAACTTCATTATTAAAGAAAAAAAGGGAGGTGAGCATACTGTTTGGATCACCCTGTATATATTCATTAGTCATTAGTTATTAACAATGTGTGTTACAAGTTACAACCCATAGGTTCTATCTACTCCGTAACATATTTTATTTTTAACAATCTTAAAGATCGTCTCTTAGTTATCATAGTTTTCTAAAGAACATAATGCAGGTCATATTTTTTAGATAGCATATCTTTTGGTTCCAAGTCCACCGAAAGCTAAATACTCTGATGATTTAAAAGTTCACAGCCATACTAAACTATATATTAAAATGTTTTAGCATTAGGCCATATATTATTGTTGTCTTATTTGTTTGTTACCATGCTATGGTATATCATATTATAGATAATTAAATTCAAAATAAATCGATCACAACAATTTGACAGTAATTTTTTCTTCCTTGGTCTATTGTTTAACATTTTTAGACAAATTATATTATATTACTAGCATTTTTTTCTAATTGTTTTTTCTTATTTTTCAGCATACGGTATGAAACATTTTTTAATTTTCATTGATCTTTATACTAATTTATTTTTTAAGTTTTTTAATAGGTACATAAGCAATACTTTTCTTTTTCTTCGAAGTTATTGTACAAATTAAGACAAAATTTAAATTTGTGCTTAATATCTCTTATTCCACCTTAAATTGCCTGACCATGACCTGTTTTTTGGCTTTAAAACATGCCTCACAAGAAAAAATCTCACGAAAAAAATCTCTGTTAATAAAGACTCACGAGTAGGCCCTTTAGGAGAATCTCAGTGCGCTGTTTGAGTTCTCACTTTGAATCACTCACAAAATAAATAAAATGCATTTGTATAGAATATTTTTTTATGTTTTTAGTAATCTTAGAGTAATATCATTCATTACAAAAGCGATAGGGAATAATATTTACGAGGCCATGATATATTGATTTGATTAAATATTGTCTTAAAATATTTTAAACGTAAATTAAACCGACAAAAATGTTTGTATATTTATTTTTTAAGTCGAATCCTCATAAATATTATAGTCTATAATTTGTGTTTTAGATGATTTAACTATAAAATTATTTAAAAAATGATGAAAACGATTTTAGGTGTAAGCGTTTTATCAATATTGCGAGTAGGTCTAAGAGATACGATAAATAATGAGCTGACATCTTCTAAATCATTAAATAATATGAGAATTTTATAATTATATTTATTTAAATCATAACTTTGTTTTTGATTTCTAGATCCTGTGCGTAAGTTGAATTTTTTTTTAGTCACTATTTAATTTTATGCAATATATTCGATGACTCTTAAATGTGAATGTATTGTTTAATAATCCATTGTTTATTTGTTTCTACTGTTTATATAATATTAAATGCAATTTAGATAGTTGTTACTTGTTGTGAATTGCTTTTTAAACATCTACATACAATTTTTTTGATGATTAAAAATAAAAAATTGAATAGCTATTATTTATTATTTTTAAATATTAGTTTTAAACCATCTGCTTATAATTCTTTAATTAATCCATGTTCTTACTGAAGAATAGTATTGTGAATATTTTATATTTAATAACTAAAATTTTATTTTATTTCAGCTAAAGAAGGTACATATACTTAATCAGTTTTAATTTGTACAGATGGTCTTTATCCTTACAACGTTTTCCTCTATAGAATGAAAGAAATACATGCATTTTCCAACGATACTTTTATATTTATCATATTATATCTGTAAACTTAACTATTTTTTTTCGAATCTATAGTCTATTGCATTCGTTGATATTAATCCGTCAAACTGATAGAACTACCACGTTGTTCAAATTCGATTTTCAATTATAAATCATTTTTTAATCAGTAAAGTGTTCATCAGTAGAAGAGTTAAATATTTGAGCATTGTCAGTAGCCCAAAGAAAACATTTTGGAGACAACCTAACCAAAATCCCCAAAAGGCCATCTGTATTTCTAAAGAAAATGTAGTTTGTAAGTTCTACGTAATGAAATATTTTGTAGAATAAGATACATGTAGTATATTTCTTAGATTATGTGAATCATAAGGTATTATATAATTTGTTAAAAAGTATATTTGTTATTTTATTTCTAGATATGATGTGTACGTGAATTTTGTGTTTTTTTAAAAATGTTTTTATAATTTTGCAATTCATTTTATTTGATTTGTGACCACATCTTTTGTAATAATTAACAACCTTTAAATTGTAGATTACTAATCGAGTACCGTTACATGCATGAGTCTCTAGACTTGTCATCCCAATATTTTGTACAACTTTTATTATCTATTCCCTTTCTATTGTTTTGGATTCATGAATTAAAGAATTAACTAATATTTTCAAAAATATAATTTATCCATATTTCAATTGATTCCAAATCATCCTATTCAACTAAATATTTTAAAACCGTATATTTATATCATTCTGTATCTATAAGATTATATGCCAGGTTCCTTAATAATATCACATGAATAACATTAACACATTAATTATTATTTTTTTATTATGTTTTAGGTAAAATTCTACTCAGTGCGTACCTACCTATATATTCAATTTCGTTTTTATGTACAATTTATTTCTGAAGATTGAGTTGAATTTATCACCATTCGAATCATCGAAACGGGCTTTTAAAAATCTTCATTGAAAGAGTATTATTCATTCAAGCATTTTATATGTATTTAAAACTAAAATTAATAATAAAATAAAATAAAAAGTAAAAAGTAATTAACTTTCTTATATTTTGTCCGCCTAGCAAACTTATATAAACATTCATTTTTATAATTTTAAAAATAATTGTGTTTTTGGAAAACTAAAAAAGATTTCAATCAATCGCTGGTTATTGTACTTCGAAATTGGCCAAGTGATAAACATAACAATTGAAAGATATTTTTTGTACATGAATCTATTTGTTAGTATTTAATGAAATACCTTAATACCCATTTTTATAAATTTTTTTTATTACATTTAATTTATACATGGTAATATGGTATGCATAAGCACACGTATAGCCATATAAGTAAGATCAACTTTGTAGGTTTTAAATAAATAAGAATATCAAATCAAAATGTTTAGTCTGATGAATGAATTGTTGAATCTATTGAATATTTAATGTAAAGAGTAACTGACTTAAATGAAGAAAGTACATTTTAAGATATACCAAAATCAATCGGAAATTGTCACAATGTAGTTTATTTTTATAGGTCTAGCAGTTAGATACTTAAAGTTTATAAACTCAAGTATGTATTACCAATGTCTGTTTTAACTTTTTAAGAATTAAAATTGATTTAAAATATTCTATAATAATAACAATTTAGAGTATATTCAATGTAAAACAGTGAATGAATGCCTGATCGTAAAATATGTATACGATAATAGAATTCTGTTGCAATTTTGATTACGTATTTATATTAAATAAAAGAGTATTTTTGGTGTGAGATGTTAGCCTAGGCTTACGTTATCGACAGATTAAGGCAGCCATCCAGGATTTGTATTGGTAGTTAAGATTTATCATAATTGGAAAGGTTAAATATTATTGTTTGGATTAAAATTATTGAAACATCTAATATTTTGAATTTGTATTTAAAATAAAGTACAATCGCTTTGTGTAGAGTAAAATTTCGTCTGGTTTGCTGCACAAATTTCTCTTTATATACATTATATACATACGATTTGTGGTAGAACAATTTAATGCAATCAATCAAAAGATCTATTAACAATTTCATTTGCAGACTTAAAATCTGATAATCCGGTTGACTTCTTCTGTGAAACTAATACTGAAGAAAGTCCAGAAAACAATTACAGAAAATTTATGTTAAGCTTAATCGAGATTAAGGAATCACCATCATATTATAACAATTTGGTCACCGGTCAAATAAAGGTTCAAGACATAAAAGATTAAAGGAAATAACTTTATTCTAATTATATTGTTAGGTTTTTGTTTACTCTCAACGCCAACATGGATGCATTGAAACGTTTCAGCTAACAATAATTCACAATTTTACAAGTACGATAATATTTTGAATTTTTATAATACATTATAAATTTAACTATGGATTTTTTCGTACATAATTATTAATTTTATTAAATGCATTTATGATGGAGTCGAGTACAAAAAACTTTTATTATTTATTTTTTTTAACCTAATAATTATCATCTATGTTCTGTTCATAAGCTATGTTTATATAAATCTTTATGTATTTCTAAAAAAATTACGTTTTACGTTTGAAATATAAAAACAATAAACAATAAACGATGTATGAAATAATATAACTACTTATTTAATTTCTGATTTTTTGAATACAATGAGGCGTTTCATTTATTTTTTTTAAGTTAAACTTTTTTCTGTCCTCGCGAATCATGTGAATTTAATTCTAAGTTTAAGACGCGAACACCCGTCAGTGTTCGAACAGGTAGTATACTAGTATACCAAAGTCAGTGTGGGCACATTTAAAAAACCTCTACGTGGTGTACCCGAGGCAACGTTCTCTAAACGAGTGTTTCTTACTGACCAGTAACTGCCACAGAAAATCCATGAGTCATGCCTTAAGTTTTGTATTTTCTGTGAGTAGTAAGTTGAGGAATCAATAAAAATACTTGTGTGAACAATGAACATGATATAATCTATGATGAATAAACATATTACACTAAAATACATTATATAAAGTCATAATAGAGTAACATTTCAAATATTGCTACCATATAATATAATACATAAGTACATATTATTATAATACGAGTGTCGAGTATAACTGAAATAGTTAATAAGTCAGCTATTTTAACATTATTATGGTCGTATCGTTTAAGAAATTTTGGTTCTTGTCTATTCTAAGCTAAATTTATTGTTAGCCATAGCATAAAAAAAAAACAGTTGGAAAATATCAGAGCACTATTTTTTTTTGTCTCTCTGGCTCATGTGCAACATAGACAAACTACATTTTGGCAGAATAATTTTTTTTATGTTTTTGTGTAATCTTACAGTAAAATTACCCATTACAAAATCAATAGAGAACATATTTTTTTGAGGAAATTCTATATTGATTTGTTTAAATATAGTATAAAAGCAATTTAAACATCATTCAAATTTACAAATTTTTATTTATTATTCTGAAAGTCAAATATGAATTCAATAATTATATTATATATCACTGATACATCATACATTTAAAAATATTATCCTCCATAATTTTTTTAATAAATGATTTTACTCTCTAAGGTTCCTCAAAAATTATAAACAACGATTTTAAGTTTCATCAATATAGAGTGTGAATCTCAGAGAGAAAAAAAATATTGCGCTGACATCCTCTTAAGTATACTTATTGATAAATTAAAAGTGATAATAAACAATAAAAAAAAATTAAATAAAAAATGAAAATGAATCATCTTGAATTTTCAGTATCTCGTAATCCATTAGATCTTTTGATTGGCCTTTGGTTCAAGTAGAAGACAACTTATACTTAAGGGCGATAAAAGCACATACTTTCAATACAACATAAATACTAGTGATAAAGCTGACATTTATCCAGTACAAATTCTCACCCATATCAATTGTTTTAAGCATTACTTTTGGTGAACCAAATGGACAAAATATCTAAACAAACATAAAAAAACACTTTATTTTAATAGTTAAACAATATTATAATTTGTCCTGCTCACTTATTTTAATATATTAATTTTTAGTTGTTTTTTACCATCAGATTTATAGAAAATGTACAAATATAAAATAAAAAATGTTCTCAATGTATCTTTAGATGCGGAATTAGGGCGTTCAAATTTCTGTGGGAGTAATTTTTTTATGAACCTATGAAAGTGTTTGGTATTGAATGTTAGAAAGCTATTTATACTTCCCATAATTTGAAGGAAAGAAAAAGAAAAATATAAAATCATATAAGTAGAGAATGAAATAATAATCGCTATTCTTGTATTAACTACCTACTACACCACTTAACGGAAATAGTTCAAACTATTACAACAATATACCATTAATGTAGTATTCTGTCTTTTGTCATTTACTTTGTATGACATAATATGTCATTTGCACAATTTTAAGCTATAATAAATAAAATGTGATTATGCTAGATTTGTAAATTGGTTCAGGCATCAAGCAAAATTTTAAAAACTTTAAGATTATGAACACTATAATTTTTAATATTCTAAACCTAGGCTGTATTGATGTTGCATTTTTGTTAAAATGTTTGATTCACAATAACTTTTATGAAGTATTTAATATTCAAGTATCAAGTTACATTTTTCATAACATTTCTGGGAGATATATAATGAAATTCCATCTAAACTTATTTTGAACAAAAGTTAAACAAAATTTTCTTGTTGATGTATATTTTCTTATATACCTAGAAAATAAGTACCTATTGGTTTATAAATTCTGTAAAAGCATGTTGCATTGTTATGATTAATTTTGTTGATTTTTTTTTTATTAATTAACTACTAATTACAAATCCAATTTTAAAATCCTAAAATATAATTAATTCACTTACAACTGGACAAGGCAATACAGAGCGATCATAACCATAAACTGAATGAAGTACGCCTTGCACAGAATGTTTCATAAATGATACATCATATAGCCATCGATATATTTTAGGGGTATCTGATATTCTTATCATGCCACCTGCATAGGTAGTCCAAAACATTAATATCAATGCTACTATTACAGTATTAATCTAGAACAAAATGTATATTATTTTAGTATTTATGTTTATCAAATATTAGCTTAGGTGTCACAACTTACAACAAAACCTTTACAGAGAGTACTGACAAGCATTCCAATGGCTTGTGACATAAGTCCTGTTACAATAAATATCAACAGAAACATTGAAATCCTAAAGAGTATAAAAGGTTGACCAGATAACAGGTATATTAACGAACAAAACAAAAAGGTACAAAAAATCTGAAAAAAATAAAATATAAGAGCTGTAATAAATACACTTTGTAGTTTACAATATTTGTTTATTTCTGTCAAAGAATCAGAAATAATTAGTTAATTAATTTAAACTTTAAATATTGTTTAATATGTTTAGTTTTTACTTGTACTGGTAGATCCACAATTGTAACAGAAATGTAATAAGAACTTAATGAATACCATCTGTTAAAATATTCTTTTCGCATCACTGACAACTCTAATGGAACTAAAACATTTAACATAAAGCACAAACATGTTCACACATTGCATTATAAATACTAACTTATCATATATACATACAAATATAACATTGTGTATTGTGTAATGTTATTTCTATTAAGATGATGTCATACTCGTATGTGTTGTCTCCGACTTACACACATAACACACAGCAAATTAATGTTCACTAGCTTTAATAGTTAGCTGTTAGTTTTGGTATTGGGATGAATTGACCTATTACCAAACTTTTAGGTAAGAAATTTATTTATGTTTTTTCATTTGTTTTTAACAATATTTTAATTTTTTTTTAAATTAATTGAGTATTTAAAAATATTAATACTTTACACACTCATAACTCACTTAAAAATTAAAATATCATAAAAAACCAACGAGAGAATACAAATAATGTCCTTACCTACAAGTTTCATAATAGGTCAATTCACTCTTATATCAAAACTAACATCACACAATTCAAACTATTGAACAAAATGTTGTCGTATGTGTGTAAGACAGAAACAATACAGCAACTGTAACATACTCTTAATTTATACAGTAATATATGTATAGATATTTAAATATTTAATGTATTTATACAAATACTAACATTTTATAGACATTGTAAAGGCTGCTACGTAAGCCATAAACATTACACAGAAAAATAGTAATACTGCATTGTCACGAACGTGCATGGCACTCTGCCCAAGTCCTATGTAAACAATTCCAAACATGCTCCCCAGCAAGAAGTGGACAAAAAGTCTTACTTTAACTAGAAACTTGAAAACAAAATATATATTTATAAATTTACCTAGTAGTCTATTATAAATCACTAACATGATCTCTAAAAGTAGTTAGTAAAGTTCTGTGTACAAGTATACAAAGCTCAGGAAAACATTTTGAAGAATATTCTCGACTATAAATTACAGGTACAGAGTTAGCACTTTGGTCTGAAATAAATAAACAATGAATTACATTATATTATGTAATTTATAATAAATTTGTTCAATGTTATGGTGTAATAATAATATTGATTTAAAATTGCTTACCAATTATATGCCGATCATTCTTGTTATGTTCTTTAGCTAGCTCAATCATTGTATTAATGGGGATTCCATATTCACCCAAACTCAGTTCAATTACTGAATAAATAATTCAACATATTTAAATACATTCGTGTTTCTACACATATACATTTTTTTAGAGGCATTACCACCAACCATAATCAGCAGGGTTGTGATAAACAGGACATTGAAATCCAAGATCTGAGAAATAATCAATTATTTGTGATGATTTGCCATTATACATGCATTGTCCTGAAGGTGTAAGAACATAAACAGTGTCAAAATGTGTCAAATGAGAAGCCGAAGCTTGATGTATGGTGCATATTATGGTTTTCCCAGAATCAGCCAATTTTCTCATAATCTTAACAACATTATTTGCAGACACGATATCCAGACCTCTGATCAATATAAATAACAATTTTAATATTAAAATAAATCAAAAGGTTATAATTTATGAAAAGCTATGGACAAATACAAGTATATTACGTTGTTGGTTCATCAAAAAACATCACTTTTGGGCTGCGAACTAATTCTAAAGCAATGGTCAATCTTCTACACTCGCCACCGGATAAATTATAAACCAATGAGTCTCGTTTATCATGTAAAAGTAAATTATGAAGTAAACTGTCTATCTGAAAGATCCAAATATTATCAGTATACTTGTTTTTCTAATTTACACACTAGTAACATAATGTATATTGTAAAAAGTAAAAACCTCTCCCCGTAATTCACACATTGTGATTACTGTTATTTAAATGAAGATATTATAAAAATTATAAATAATAACATTATCTGCTTTTCATAAAAATCTTTCTTTAATATTTTATTTTTGGAGTTATTAATAATTATAAATAACTAAGCATTTTTAAATAATTTCCTAGGAATCACAGATATTATTCTTTGAGTTATTAATTATATTTTTATAATCAGTAATGCAATCTCAATTATAATACATAATTTAATCAAAATGAGTGAAATATGGGGAGGTTTTATCGTTACTCTAATATATTCTATGTGAGTAAGAGTGAGAGCATTATTTCAATGATGCAGCCTCATAAAATTGATTGACAAGGTTTCAATAATTTTTGGAAGCTCACTGAGATTCTTTTTTGAACATCCAATGTAGTGATAGAATGTTTAAGTTTCATTGCAATCTCCATAGATTCTTGAACAGTTAAATACAATTGCAAACTATCCTCTTGCATGATGTAGCTTGAAACATTCCTAAATGATAGCAAATCTCGCCGTGCTCCATTTAAAGTTACAGATCCTTGGTAACCACTTGACCTATACAGTTTAAAAATATAAAACAAAAGATTTTTTTGTAAAATAATACATTTTAAAATTATCAATTTTATAGGATTCTTTATTAAACTTGTATAATTATGTGTTAAGTAAATATAGTTGGTAATAACATACTCACATGTAACCAGATAAAATATTCATAAGAGTTGACTTTCCAGATCCAGAACATCCAAGTATTGCTCCTATTTGATTTCTACGGAACAAGCCACTAACATTGTTCAAAACGGTTTTCTTTTCTGAAACAACAGGGTGTGTTGATATCTGATAGCTATAATATGATGATTTAATTTGAACAGAGCCAGTAAAATGATAGAAAATTCTGAAAGGAAAGGGGAGGCCAAAAGACCAATAATTTATAGACTATTTCGAAATAGATTCCCTTTAATAAATCCAAGTGACATCATTTGACAATAGTTAGAGCATCTTAAAGGAAAATTATATTCTGAGTAAATATTTATCAAAAAAACTTTGGCCACACTTGCAGAATAAACAATATTTTCACATAGTATTGTCTATAGTATTTGATATTATGTACCATACCAGGCCTTAAGGTCTTCGTCACCAGAGGGTCCCACACATTGACTGTCAGGATCACGTCTGTGAACTCCACGTCAATACCTTCCATCTCCGGATGAACGGATGATTTAACTATAGCTACCTACCTAGCATATACACCATCGGAAGCGGCAGCTCAAACTGCTCTTAAACTAGCCAAACAGTGGCAGTGGACTAGAAAATACAAAATTGTATTAATTAAGTGCAATTTTTTTGATTCACAAATTATTGTACGTCACGAATAATGCACAGTATTAACTGTTAAGTATACGAACGAAACTTACCCCACCATTATTAACTTATTATGTTATTACGATGGGCATTCGGCCTTGATGGCTTGATGAAAAATTATACAGATATAAATACAGGATACTGGTAGTCATTATTGATTATTATTGTTTAATGTTTATTACAATCCCGTTGACGCGTGATATAAATGACATTATTGTCATCATGTCACGGGCCACGGCCATTATTTTTAAATTTAGTAATGTCATTACAATTTATAATATGTATTAATAATTACTACTATTATTATTTATTATTATAGATATTAGATAGTAGATACCTAAAATTAAATAGACTTGTTGTTGTGTGTTATCGCCTACCAACTTGACCCACATTCCAACAGACTTTGGTGTCGAAGCAGCTGTTCGACGACAAGACCTATTCTGATTTCTGATAACAGCAGGTCACCAACGGCAAATGTCCGTCACAAATCAGTAAATCACAATAATTCACAAATGGATAACGCCGCCTTGTCGGGTTACACCAATCTAATCTTTATTCTGTGGTCGTCAACACAGGAAAAGGAAACAAAACAAAACCTTAAATCATGAACTCGACTTTTCTCATCGCTGACGAAACTATCTAAATTGCTTTAGAAAACAAAAACCAGACTTCGCGAGGATCCTTAAAATCGGCATATTAGACTTAAGGTTTAAGGCCGGCCGAGGGACAATATTAGGTACTATAATGATTAATGTATATTTATGTTGCGTTTTGCGTACTCCGGTACTCGTAATAGTATACAGAAAACCCCCTCTATAGAGGAATCCCTCTATTCGACATTTCGTCGGAATCCTCCTTATAACGGAAAATGTCGATAATCCTGGTTCAAATAATATATGAAATTGAGATCTCTAAGATGGAACCTCTACAAAACGGAAACGGACCAATTTCGTGACCCAACTATCAAAAACACCCTCTGTAAAACGAAAAATACATTTATTATTTCAAGATAAAAAATATTTAATTGTTGAGCTTCAAGATTGTCATTTTGAGAGTAGACGAGTTTTGGTCAGCCGCCGTATGCTTTCTCTCGTGGCCTGCAGTACACTATATAGTATCCAGTGGAGAAACTATGACCCCCTCAACTATTGATGGGGGGGGGGGGGGGGTATTAGTAATGAATAATAAGTATAGCACAGTACCGTAGCCAGAATTTTTTTTCGGAGGAGGGGGCTACAATATTTTAATGCTAGGGCTATAGGCTATAGCCCTATACCGTAAAGGTACTACCGGCTAGCTATAGTAAGTTTGATATTTTGGGTGGGGTCTTAAACCCTAAAGCCCCCCTAGCTACTGCATCGATATATAGCAATAAGCAACTACCTACTGCCCGAATAATATAATACAATTTGAGAGTTTGTCAAATAATATGTTGGTACCTTGTACCTAAGTATATTTTGTACCTTTCAACGATTATTAATTAATTATTGCTCGGTAACAGCAGACAGTGCCATATTTTAATGGATTTCCTGGTGTATTGACCAATTTGAATGAAAAAAAGTACTGCTTACTAAAGCCTAATTTCAATATAATGGAACCTACTGCCTATTTCCAAAGTTGGAACTTGCTTGCTGAAGCGTGAAACCTAAAGAATGTGTGGAGTGGACACGGAGTTGTGTGATGTGTCAGCAGTCTGTCGGTCAGAACTCATCAGTATTTAAAACAGCCAGAACAAAGTATGTGATCTCGAATTTAGACGAACTCAATAAAGTGAGACGATACTGTTTAGTGTTTAGTTTAGAGCACAGTCTTTATTACACTGTGGTCTAGGCTCCAGAGTACAGTATGAAATAATAGACAAATATTATAAAATATAAATTAATAAATAATTATTGACGATAAATTCGAGAATATTAAATTAAAAAACAATTACAAACTGTGAGTATTCAATATTCGATAGTAGATGTATTTATTAAACATTGAAACGTGACCGTCTCGCCGGGAGATACGGGGTGACACCAAATGGCCATTTTTTTTAAGCTCAAATAACAGGGTTTTCAATTTTTCATGATCTCACAGTAGTTGCTAAATGGAAAACAATATGTATCTATGTACTATTTTGTAATAATTGATAAATAATGTTACTCTAATGATCCCAATACCACATTGCTAACCTTGCATAGTTGCATTAAATTGTCCATCTTTCTTTATTGAAAAATCCCGCAACATTTTCTAAAATGTATTATTATTCTAGTACTCACTAAATTATTCCGTAGCAATCATCATAGGTAGTATATAATAGTATAATATATAATAGGCCAATAGGCGTTTAATTAATTGCAACATTTGACATTAGTACATTACTACATTACCTATTATCTACAAATTACAATCGAGCATTCGACTATGGTAAGTTATATTGGGGTCAGTTGTCAGTAACGGTTGAATTACATTTCGGGTTACAATTGACGATAACCTTTGAATGATTTCGAATTTCACTCGAGATGCTTGTGGCAACGATTCACTATTATAATGACCCATCATTATATTAATTGTTATTTAATTACTATTAATAATACCAACTGGCTACTATATATGTTCAGTCGTTCGTTTTCTCATTATAGTTTTTTTTATCGTTAATCACAGTATTTAGTATATTTTGCCTACTATACCTATATTCATCTACCTTTCCACCCAGCTAGTAACTACAATAATATTATAACAATATTATTGCTATTTGAAATCATAGTAAAATGATGTATATCTATAGATATGTGTCGATGAAACAGTCCCTATCGGAAACACTACGTATCTTTTACGAACTGGCTTACTATAATATATTACTTTTTTTATAGTGCACAACGCGGAAACATAAGATAGGTAACGACTGACGAGATTTTACATTTACACGATATCGAGTACACTAATATAATATTAAATTATAAACCTTAATAATATTATATGTATTTAAATTCGACTGTTTTTTTTCTTTTTGATTTCTGGGAGAGGCATGCCCCCCCCCCCTTGAGTCACCACTGCCTACAGTATTGTAGCTGCATAGAAGTTATAGAACACTATAATATGTATTATTATATTCCTCCATGTGGTATAGCCGTATAGGCAATAGTAAAGGTACAATGTGTCGTAATTCGTAGAAATATTATGTCTCCCCACAACTTACTGACAATTGCACTGCAGAAGATATCGAAAACGGTAGGTACGAACTAAGGAACATTAATGTGGCATTGTGGCCTTCATTTGGGCCGAAACGATATAAATTAATTCACGTATCCACCAATAATGTCTTACGCAAAAAGTACTCAACCACCATGATTTATAATTTAGGTATACTATAGAAACACCATTAAATTATTTCAGTGTAACTATATTTTTGCTTATCTTATTTTATTTTATCGTGTTTAAATAGTTTACTTATGTTATGGTTTTATTAAATGTTGAATACTTATATGCACTTGATAGTGATACGAAAAATTATTAAAAAAAAATTCCTAGGTATAGGTCTGTACGTTAGGTTATAAAATCAACGGTACGACGTTTATAAATATTTTGGGGAACTCCTAGAGTAGATTCCTAGCCCGTAGGTCAAAACTTAATATTTGGGATGATTCACTCGCAAGTATGACCATTCAATCTTTTCTTCAATAATGCAAAATTGCAAATTTTTCAAAATCTAATTTTTGGGATTTTTAAATGTAGCCAATTTATTGAGATTTTTGGTTTTATACTTGAGGAGTGTCGTGTGAAGATACCAACTTACGTTTTTTGAAAGATTATACCTCCTCTATATCTATATAGGTATTTTAAATTAATAATAATATTACTTAGAACATTTTGAATTATAATCCAATAGAGTTGTCTTTCAGGTATTTACCTATTTGTACTAAGGATAATAGACAATTATTAGTTTCATACATCAATGAAATCAGATTTGAAAGATATAACGACAATGAACACTATATGGTGATTTGAACATTTTAATAAATAATATTAGGACATTAGGTAATCCCTCAACATTTATAATTTGCATAATTAACGGTCCAAGTATACTAAATACTAGATTCAATAAACCTACCTATAGCATTAGCCTTAGTACCTATAAAAATTTTAATAACTACAAAACTACTCGTTTGAGTTTTGAAGTGGGTACCTACATTAAAATTTTCAAAAAAATTATAAATTTAATAATTTACATTAAAAAAGAGAGGTCTCATTATAGGACACTCCTCTGCAAGTATTACAAACAAATTCAAGAATATGAAAATATGGTTTTACAGTTTATTTGAGTAGGAAGGTATATTTAGTTCCAGAAATCAGAATTTCAATAAATTCATTACCTATTAAAGGAAAAATTGGGGATGAGAATGCTTGGTGATTTACTTTGTATATTTTCATGTTGCAATCATGTACCATATTATTATTATGTCAATATGTCCGTACTTCGTAAGTCGTAACAAAGATTAAAAATAATAGTCAAAGAAAACTATTAGGTATGGGATACGTATAGTCGAATTTGACTTTAAATAATAAGTTTCAATAAATAAATTGTATTAGGTACTGTGGGTTCATAATGTTCAAATTATAAAAATTAATATTAAGATTGTATTTTAGTTTTATACTTGATTTAGAGAATTTATATGATCTAAAAATTACTAAATACTACTAATTATAGGAATGAAAATCAACGATATTTGAAGAAAAAGTTATTAGTGTATTACGCAGAATAAGAAAACTTGATTTGGGAAAGCTGTCCATTGACAACACTCCTAGAGATAAGTAAAATCAAATAGGATTACTCTGTATGTAGGATCTTTTCAATCCTTTTTTTTTTTTTTTGGGGGGGGGGGGGGGTGTAAGAAATTGTTTTAAGTACATTTTCTGTGAGGCTGTTACTGGCTAGTCACTCTAAGACTTAGTACATAACAGCGAACAGATGCAACTGTGTAAGATTGTATAGCTGTTTTAGCAATTATTTTAATTTATAAGTCAAATATTTGACTTGTAAATAGTCAAAAAATGTTGTTTTGCTTTATTTGATTGTTTTAATGAATTTGTATACAGTATGTTCTGGAATAGTTTAAAAAGTTTGTGGAGATTTAATTTGGGGAAGAGGATAGATTTTGAGAGGAAAAATTTACCAAGTATAAATCTGTAATTAAATTTATTAATTGTACTTGTAGTTTGTACACAGCGAAAGATCATGTTTATTACTTTATTATAGTTTTTCACTAGTTGATCAGTTGTGTATACACCAGGGGTGATGTAGGAGTTATATATCTTTTACTTTTTTATGAATAAAAACTTAAAATGTAACACTCGAGTAGTTGTTCATATACATAAAAATGTACATCGGTTTTTATATATCCTTTCTAGTATACCTATCTATGAGCAATATTTGAATTTGTTATAGTAAGACTTACAACTATATCAGGAGTGGCAACCTTTTTCGTGTCTTGTGTCAACATTTAGTAATCAGATTTGTAAAATAATGCATTTGCCAGTAATATATGTTCATAGGAATGAGGTACCTATGAATCATTTTTTGTCTGTGGAGTCCCAAAAAAAGTTGACTGAAATTATTTTAATATTAGTTGTGTATTTGATAAGTTTTAATGAAACACAAGCAGCATGAGCTTCATCCTACAATGTATTATTCTTATAATTCACTGTCGAAAATAAACTCTAATATATTATGCTTGTTATATTTCTTATATTAGAAACTAATAATTACCTAATGATGGGAAAAAAGTTCAGAAATAATACGCAAATAGTAAAAATTATTTTTATTAAATAAAAAAAAAGTTTAATAGCAGAATTTGTTAAGCCTGTCAAAAAACTTGACATCAAAATATTAATAATATTAATAGTGTTTATTTAGATTATATTTTAGGAATTTGTGAGTAATAATTATAATAAAAAACTATAAGTAAATTAAAAATTATTCTTTCATGGACTCTTCAGTAGGTTGAGCAGATGCTTTTGGTTGTCCATCATCACCCCTCTTCTTTGTACCTGACACAATATCATCAATACGCACCAACAATATAGCAGTTTCAATCGCAGTTTTGTATACTTGAGATTTCACAACAATTGGTTCCCAAACCTTGAGGTCTTTCATATCAGCCATTTCACCTGTCTCACCATTTATTCCCCAACTCGCATTACCGCTTACTGCATGTTTTGCTCTTAAAGATGTCATTGTTCTTATTGTGCTGACACCACAGTTTTGCAAAAGTGTACGTGGAATAACTTCCAATGCCTGGGCAACTGCTTTGTATGGCCATTGAGTCACACCGGCAATTTCAGCACTTTTTTTAACTAATGACTGTGATATAGCCATTTCTATAGAGCCACCGCCTGATACTAATTTAGGGTTTAGCATTATATTTTTGGCTACGTGTAAAGCATCTTGTAAATTTCGTTCAACTTCATTCAATATGTCCTTGCTTGGTCCCCTAAGCAAAATAGTGCAAGCCTTTGGATTAACACATTCAGTAATGAAAGTAAAATATTCATCGCCTATCTTTTTAATTTCAAATTGACCAGCACCAGTTCCAACATGGCTCTCCCGTAATTCATCTGTGCGTGTAACAATAGTAGCGTTACAAGCTCTTGCAACACGATTATTGTCAGATTTTCTTAAACGTCTCAACACTGAAATGTTAGCCTTTAACAAGAAATGCTGTGCCAAATCAGAAACTCCCTTTTCTGTACAAACCAGGTCTGGTTTTAGTGCTATAATATCAGAACATATTTGTTGAATATATTCTTCTTCAATCTGCAATAACCGTGTAAAGTCAGTTTCTTTGACAATTTCGACTTCTGTTTGGCTTTCCCCTTTTTTGAATTCCAAAGAACAATCCAAAAGAACTATCCTGGGATTTTTTATAAACCTTCTCATTTTTGGATGTGTGACATCTTTGTTCAACATAATACCATTTAAAACCTGAGAATCTTCAATAGCTCCACCTGGTACTTTTTCAACCTTTGCATACCTCTTGATATCAATTTCAGTACGACCTTCATCTCTAATACTCACTGTCTTAACAGCACTTAAAGCAATACTACATGCCAAATCTGACCAGCGACCAATGAACTTGGTTCCAACGCAGGATTTAATTACTTCAATTAATTTAGGCTCATCATCCAAAGATAATGGCGTACTATATTCCCTATCTAAGAAGTCCAACATGTCTTCTAAAGCTTGTCGATAAGCTCTGATTATAACAGTGGGATGAAGTTTTTGTTCTAAAAATTGTTCTGCAACACCAAGAATTTCACCTGCAAGTACTACTACTGATGTTGTACCGTCCCCAACTTCTTCATCTTGAGTGCGAGCAATCTCAATAAATGATTTAGCAGCAGGATGTTGAACAGTAATTTCTCGTAAAATAGCATTTCCATCATTTGTCATTACAATTCCACCCATTGGGTCCATCAACATTTTAAGCATAGCTCTGGGTCCAATGCATGTACGTACAACATCAGCAATTGCTTTGCCTGAAATAAAAATTGATTTTTTTGATAATTTAATAAAATAACTAAGAACTTTAACTTACTGACACAAGATTAACTAATTATAAAATAGGTGATAGCATGCACATTTGAAATAAATTATGGTTCTTAGGTAGTATTTTTTAATATTAAAAACTAAATTCAATATTAACTAATAATTCAAAGGCTAGGTTAGGGTTTAAACATTCTTGTGAATTAGTCACTCACATTTTTAAACTTGTTAAATATCATAATTGAAATTATAAGCTAACAGTACAAAAGCACCCATTTAAAGAAATATATAAATCTCATGTATTCATAAATTATCAAAATGATGTATATTAAGTACCTATAGGTAATAGCTACCGTCTACCTATTATAATATATTAATTATGAGTTTTGTTATTACATGTGTTTATATTTAAAATACATTTTGGTAGAATGTAAAATGTACCTAATGTAAATGTCCAACATTAGAAAAATGCAAAAATCATATTAGATGCTCCATATATAGCACGTAATATAAGACTTGATATATTATAAAAACATGGGTGATACAGTTATGGAGCATAAATATAACTTTTATATATATATGTTTAACTGATAGGTTGATCTGACAACAATCAATTCTTTTAACAGATTAAAATGTTGTGCATCAGGGCTGTTATATAGCGCAGCTGTTTCCCGTTGCCCTCTCAACAAAGCTATATAGTTAAAATAAATAGTAAAATTTAAGGTTCAAAAACTTTAAATTCACGCTGAAAATATTATAAATATGTTTTTTGTACAATATATAATATGTAGGTAAGTTTAATTTCATTGAATAGTGTTGATAATGTTGGAAGTTTGATACTGACCATATATAAAGTATAAACAGGTCAAAAAATATCATTTATAATATGACATATTCTATGCATTATCTAATAAATATTAAATGTACACACACTTTTTCTTAGGTTCACTACAACTAAGCATATTTTAATGAGTCATTAACTCAGATAATTTTTTTATGTAAATATTTCAATTTCAACAGTCATATTTATAAAATAATTACATGTTAGGTATATTATTATATTATTATATTAAAATAACATGGATTTAATAACATTTGCATGTATCAATATAAAAAGATGACAATGAAATTATTTACCTGCGGCAATGTTCTCCAATTGAACTTTATGTCCAAACTTCCTTTTTGTGTTGGCATTCAACACTAAAATCGGAGCACCACTCTGGGACATCATCTTGGTAATAGTCGAATTAAATTTGTTTGAGCGAAATAAAAAAAAGACTCCAAATTACTGTAAAACTTTTAACTTACAAAACAAAATTCGCTGACAATTAGTGCATGTGCTTCTTATCCTTATCAAAATGTTAGTGGACCCGACCACAAAATATAATTCACAGGCCGGACGGGGCGCGTCGACCATATTTTTCAGGATGACCGAACGGTGTGGGTAACATCGTTCGATCAGTGCCGCCACCACAGAGTTTGGAGTGTATCGACCCGGGGTCGCCGTGTAAATGTGTAATAATATTATTATTTTTGTTTATATTTTCGTCTGGGCACCCTGACAATCTTCTCCGGCGTCTGCGCAATGCTCGTTTCTCATTTTCACTATCAACAACGTTATATTATTATATTTGTATTTACTATTTTGTTTTGAAGTTTTGAACATCGATCGGGATTCGGGACTACAAACTCCAATAGCGTCTGGCTAGCGCCACTAGGGAGTCAACACTCAATAGCGTTTGACTACTGTTCGATGAGTGTCTGAGTTGAGGCGTTTATCTTTACATTTTTATTACTTTTTTTGCCTCCACCCGCATCCTGCCAACTCCTGCTGAACAACTACTTAGCACATTCGTAGTAAGCGTCCGGACTCTGGACAAGCAGTGGTATTATCTGTTGCTTAAAAACGTGATCTCCATTTTCCGTGGTTCCAGGTGGTGATCAGTAGTGGTTCCATCTCCGCTTCTACTTCGGGAATAAAGTTCTCAGATGTAAGTATATCATTATAAATTGGTGGGCTTGCGATCAGCTATGCAACGCAGACATTTGTAGTTTCGGTACCGAAATAACCAAAATGATGTCCCTAGACGTTGAGCCGCCATTTTGGGCGCGATCACATGACCTCTCAACTCGCCCCCTCACTCGACCCTCGACCCCACTCGCCCATTGGCAGAGTATTTTAATTACTTTTGAAGTTTTCCTACAGTTTTCCCTGTTAGGCGTTACAATTTTAAATACAATTCTATGTTGCACCCATCTAAGTGTGAGTTAACTACATTTTATCATAAACTAAAATAAATACTTCTACAGTTATACAAAAATTGGGTGGAGAGGTCTGTCATGATGTTGGTATTCTGTGTTGTGTGGTGTTAGAATTATAACCTATTCAAATATTACCGACTATGTAGACATGGTTTCCAATTGATATACAGTACTGATTTGGACTTTTGGAAACAACGCGTCTACTTATGTAAAAAATTAATTCTCTTAAGCATGGCTTTAAACACAATCAACATTTTTTTTTTTTTTTGCTACCTAATAATTGTTTATTTGAATGCCAGGTTTATCTGAACTAATATTCTATGCGAATCATTGTGTGGTGTCTTACCTAATAAATGCTTCACAATAATAATAATATAGTAGTTATCTAATTGAAAAAAATCCATGGTGAAGGTATGTCCTGCATTCCTAACTATATATTCTACCTTAAAATAATATAGCATTTTTTTAGTATTCAGTATAGGGATCTATAATATTTTTAATTTTTTCTTTTTTCAATTTGCTTCAATCATAATGGTTATTGGCTTAAAGAGTCTTCATTTATTATATTTGTATACTTTTTTTATTTATTTAATTATAACTATGATTGTTTTTTACTCTGCTCCTTTAATCTTTACTCAATTCTCTATAAGTTTGGAAAAAACTGCACAGTGTCGAAATGGTAGGACCACTTTGATTTGCGATTAGTTTGTTGCTCACCAACTACAGCCACAAAACTGCACATGCATGAACCGCAACGTGCTTTCATCAGTTTTTTCCACATTTTGTTTTTGAAGTACAGTAGGTGCTTATGTTGGAAATGTTTAGTAATGAATTTATTATAATTCTGATTCTTGACATTTTTAAATATCTTTTTAGACCACATTATCAAATTCTTGAAACTTTTTGTAGTACTTAAAAAGTTTTATGTAGCAATTCAAACTTTTGTTTTATAAACAAAGATCACCCCTTTTCAGTATAAATTATTTATAGAAATTTTTTTAGAAAATGAACAATTAGGTTTTCAGTTTTTAAAATGTGTGTATTAAAGATAATAGTCCTTAAAAATGGTTTTAAAAAATATAAAATTACTTTAATATTTGGATCAATATTTAGTATGCTAGTTTTCACCCCAAATCTTTTTTTTAAAATTTGTTATTTGATTTATCGTAATAAGTTGCGGTAATCATATAGCTAAGAAATCGTATTGTCAGATTTTACTATTAATCTTTGGCTGCATACCCAACTATCTGATTACAATTATCTAGTCTATAGGAATATATATTTTGTTTTCTTCATATTATTTTTCATAATCGAATGATGGCAATAAAGCAGTCTGCAGTAAACATACGTATATGCTTACGCGCAACTAGTGGAAAGGGCTTAGCACTCTAGATGAAAAATAATGGATTTCAGAATTGTATTTGGTGCATATATCCCTCCTAAAATGTAAGCTCTAGTTGTCCCTAAAGGTGGAGGGTTGAGCCCCCTACCGGCTTATATATGATTATTAGGGCTGTGAATTTAATGCACTAAAAAATCTTTTGCAATAAGCAATAAAATATGCACTTAAAATGCAAAAAAAAAAGGAATATAAAATGCCAAAAATTATAGTATAACATTTTTATATTTATATTAATATTAGATACAAGATATTAAACATTAGTACAAAAAGTGTTTAAAAACCATTTAATAAAATAAAAATGTTGATTGAATTTGAATTTACATTTGCATTGAGTTAAATGCTATTCACCTGAAACATATTTAAAAAAAATTTGTTTGCATACATTTTATTTATTTATTAAAATAATGAAACAAACTTAAAGATATTTATTTCCAAGTATACCTTTACTGTTGCATTGGACAACAAGTGCTCATTTGATGTTCTCAAATAAAAATGACTGCCGATTGTCTGTCAACAAATTTTTAAATGCCGAAAAACTCCTTTCAACATCTACAGACGTAATAGGAGCATATCGCATAAAAACCATGAAATTCGTGACTGATATATGATATGCCACAATAACTTATCTAAGTTATCTAATTGTCTAGCAATTGCTTTATTTTATCGAATTGTGAACTTTACCTAACCCGTATATAGCGTGTGACTTGTGTAAAATATTATTTAATAAAATATAAATTTGACATAATATATACAGCCCGTGTAAAATAAAATAAAAATGTTTTCAAACAAGTCAATTGACGGAATTTGATTGAAAATACTAGAAAATGAACTAAAAAAGCAAAATATGACCTACAAATGCGAAAAAATGACCTAAAAAATTAAAAATGTCAAAAATGCAAAAATATGCAAAATAAAAGTTTCATAGACACCACTGATTGCACCATTTCTTTGAATTATATTTATTGATTGATTAATACACACAAGTAATTACTAATATTTCCAAATTATCATAGACCTTATATTTTCCAAATCTATCGCCATATACTTATTATGTTTAATATACTAGCGCACATTAAGAACATGACCTGTTCTCTATCTAAAACAATTTTTTTTTTTTGAAAACTAAAATTTTCAGAAAAATTTTTTTCTAAATATTTTTGGGTAGAAAGGTTATCATTTGAATAACAGAAGTTTGTAACTCCGCTGGACTCCTTAAATAGTATAAATAAATTCAAAAATTATATTTTGAATAACTGCAATATTGAAAAAGTAGAAGAGGGTAAACATGCTTAATAAATCACCCTGTATATAGTTAAAAAAAATTTTTTTTTGTTATTTTTTATTAAGAAAGACAATTTACAATCTGTACACAATAATTACAATAAACAAATATGATTAAAAAAAAAAATAGAATAAAGTAGCTTGAATAACGTGATGAGGAAGAAACCCAATGGTAACACCTCCTTTACTAATTTAAAAGGTCTCTACACCATTTTCGCTTTAGTCTGTGTGGTGGGTTTTTTGGGAGGGTGAGGGAGGACATGTGTGATATCAAAGTATTGTTAAATGAGTGCTTAAATTTTGGTGGAAACGTTTATACTTGCATTGTTTTGGCTTGTTCAGTTGTAGTTAATATTTTTAAGTCATTGTGTAAGGTAGAGTTTGAAACGTACCAGGGGGCTTTGGTTACTAACCTTAGCGCAATTGATTGAAAAGCCTGAATTGGCCTGATGTTTGAGGCTTGGCTGGGCCCCAGATTGCTATTCCATAAGAACAGGCTGGTCTTATGATTGACTTATATATAATAAGTTTGTTTTGGAGTGATATTTTGGAGTTGATGAGTGTACAGAGGAGATGAAGTCAATTGTTCGCTGATTTTCTTTTTTCTTTTAGGTGGAGGCCCCAGGTAAGTCTTTTATCGAGTGTTATGCCTAAGTACTTTATTTCGGTTCGGACAGGGATGGGGACGTTGTTCATGATTAATTGAGGGCACTCTCGGGGAGATTGTTTTAACGTGAAAGTAACTTGCACTGATTTGTCAGTATTTATTTTGAATTTCCATTTTTTTTCCCATTATGTTAAAATTATGTAGGAAAAAAATAAATGTTTGACTTCAAGACGGGTGTGGATTCAGCTATGGATGCTTGGGCACCACCTTTGTCTAAGCCAGCAATAAAATTAAATTACGTTGTCTTAAATAGAAAAGTATAACCAATTTTTTTTTTATAACCCCTTATTACATGTGTACATTTAATAAGTAGGTAACACTAATAAATAATGATCATAGTTGTGCTTCGACTTTGGGTGCAGTGTAAGCTAATAATAATATGGCCCCCAAAAATATAAATTTCCCTAAATATATGCTCTTACCAATGCCTGATAAACATTTATTATGTTGAAGAGTAATAATTTATTATTAGCTGTTAGGTTAAGATATATTATCAACTATCATAAGTCAGTACTGATGTACCATAGCATGGTTTCCATAAGTTTATTAAATTAGCATAAGATAGTCAAAGCCGTGATTCATGATGTAGATAATTCCGATGATAATTCATTGTGTAGGTTATGTAAAAAGCTAATAATAAATATAGCGGAATAAAGTTATTACCACAGAATAACTAAAGTCATTTGGATTATCTTTCATTTGCAAAATGTTGAAAATAACTGTTTTTGCATTTCAAAAAAATCGATTTTATTTTTCTTGAAATGAAACTTTTCAAAAAAGGGCACAAAAGAAAACCGTCACCATACGTTTATAATATTAAAAATAAATTGTGTGTTGTCTTGTATATCGGACTTGTTGTATGAACAACTATGGCTGTACAATTACAGGAGGAGGGGAGGTTAGGAGATAGATCTCGCCTTGGTGGTTTTTCCACCCTGTAAATATTGTAAGAAAAATTACAAAAATGTAGGTACCCCTATCTCATTGTATTTCACATTTGCATTTTGCTCTGCTGCCGCCGAAATTCCGTGACAAGCAGGCTGTACAGTCGTAAATGTGTTATATAAAAACAAAATATTTAATTTATTTTAGACTAAAATACCTATGTGATAATACCTATTGTATATTATTTATATATTAGAATTGAACTGTATTATAGCAGTATACTGTTGTATGATTGGTTTGAAACAACATTTGTATTTTTAGATGAAACGTTAGCAGATTGTAATTAATATTTAATTGTATTACATATTTACGTATAATCATTATTATATTTATTTTTAACTTAGTAAATAACACCTAGTGACTAGTGTAATAGTAACCAATGCCCGCAAGTGTTTGACTAAATAAATATTAAATGATAAAATATTATTTTATGTTATGTGTTTACCACAGAGCAATTATGATACAACTCACAACTGTGTAATCATATTATCCCTATTCCCTATATAAACTGTTATACTCAGAGTAGTACTTACTGGCTTCTATTTTGATCTTATTCAGTCTGAATGTAGAATTTCGTGTACTAGTGTAGTAGTGTACTACAGAGGTTTTTAAACTGTACTCTGTATTGCTCTAAGGCCTCGTAATACTGTGGACTGCCGCGGTCTGCGATAGTAATGTGGGGGGAGGGCTCCCTAGTCCCTGGACATATTATCTGAATTAAACTAAAATAAAGTAATATTTAGTTTATCATGTTTATTTCTATTAATAATAACCCGTATATTTTGTTTTGTAATAAAAAAAGATGCGAATTGGTTGAAGGATAATATATATTATACAGATTACTAAAGAACAAAGCAAATATTTTATGCAACATTTTTATCAGAATTAAAAAATGTTTGGGGATCTGTAGAGTTTTCTTTATAAAATATGTGTTCAATAAACACAAACAAGTTTGAGGGCCACTGCTATGCAGTATATTATCGTAGGAAAGTATCGGAAACTTTAGAGGTGGCGTGGGGGCCGTAGGGGCAGGCACGTAGGCGGAAAATATTCGATTGGGTGGCTCAATTTTTTTCGGTCCATAATGCATAAAAACAATGGCTTTATTGTAGGGGGGCATCCCTACAGCCCCTACATTTTACTAGGGTTCAAAAGTATCATTTACTCTTCCTCTTATAAGAATTAATACATTTTTATTGATACATTATAAATTATAATTATACCCAGTTACTTACTATTATTATTATTTTTTCAATTTTCTTGAAAAATAAAAATGTGTTGATATTTAGTTATTTTTTGATTTATGAAACCAAATTGTAAATACAAATTAACTAATTGAAACAAAGTGTTGCAATACCACATCAATGTACATGATAAAAATTAAACAAAATAGTTAATATTATTTAGCAATTTTTTTAATATTACAAAATTCTTATGAATCAATATTGCATCCTATAATTTTTAAAACAAAAGTAAATAATATTCTTAGATAACTACCTATTCTCAATGTTTATTATTGTTCGTCAAATCAACAAAAAGTTAGCTTTCTAGGGTTGAATACAATTATGTAATTCAACTTTTAAATATTTATAAACTTATGTTTTTTATATGATTTACAGAGATAAAATTATGGGTAGTCCACCAAGAGCATGGGAAAATAATGAGGACATTATGGAAGTAGAAAATTTGTATAGTGCTTTTTTTGCAAGAGATAATATAGATATTTTAAATGGTAAGAATAGTTATATTTTAATTATTACTGTAATTATTACAATCGTCGTATGTACCAGATGTACCAGATATTTTGGCTGCTGGTCTAAGAATTACTTCACGGTTTAATCCTCCACCAGAACCAATACCTCCAGTACCACCTGCGATTCCACTAAATTTGGTCAATATTCCAACTGTAGATTTAGATGCAGAAGATTCAGTATCTGATGCAGCTGATGAAGATTATGAAGATTATGATGCTTATGAAGATGATGAAGTTAGTGTATCTTTTATGTTGTATAGTTATATTAAATGTAGTTTTATATTTACATACTTAAGCTATTAAAATGTCATCAATTTAGTTTAAAAAATAATATGGATGAGAAATAGGTAGGTACATTTTTTGTTATTGAAGATGTTAGTATATATTTTTTTATATTAAATTTCAAAGAATCAAGAATTTTTAACTTTTCTTTCATCATAAGACTCAACTTTTATTATTACAATATTACCTTAGTATTTATTGTAAGTTAATCATCATAACAAATCATTAATTTTTATTCAGGATTCTCGTTCATCAAGTGCAATCATGATGTCAATTAATCGAACAACTCCAAGACCAGGAAGATTTTCAGAATCTTCAAATGACTCTTCTGAAGAATCTTTAATAGGATTTCCTATAGATCCTCCAGCAGGATCCCCAGTAGGATTTCCTATAGAATCTCCAATGGATTCTCTAGCAACATCTCCAGAAACATCTCCAGAATCATCTGTAGTTGGATCTCCAGTTGGATCTCGGGCTACATCTCCAGTGGGATCTCGCGCCACATCTCCAACTAGATGCCCAGCAACAACTTCAGCAACATCTTTAAAACGAGCCTATGATACTCTTGAAGACGGTAAAATACACACATTTTCTTAATATTTAGATTATTAAATAATTAATATAGGGTTGTATGCATATTTATTTTTATTTCATTTAATTCCTAGAAAATTCAAAGGCGGACGATGAAGCGTTTTCTTGTTCAATATGTTTAGATACTTTGACTAATACCGGTTTGCATAGACCTGCTTGTTTGAAATGTGGTCATATTTTTGGAGAGAATTGTTTACAAAGATGGATTAAGGTTATTAGTTCAGCAATGATTTTTTTTTGTACACATATTATATATTTTATATTCTCGTATATTAGACTGGATGTAATAGAGATGCAAAAAGATGTCCAACATGTAACAGAAGAGCAAATGTAAAAGATATTAGAGTTTTGTATGCAAAAAATCTAGTAGCAGTTGATACAGCTGAAGTAACTGCTCTTGAACTTAAAGTGGAAAAAGTATGATTAATTAATAAAATATAGTTACCATAGTCTCAACAATAATTTAGCTTTTATTTGATTTAGATTATTAAATCATTTTACATTTATATTAACTATTGTCCTTGTTTCGTTTTTTCTTAGGAAAACCGAGAGAAAAATTTAATGCATTTAGAAGCAGAAAAGTGGAAAGTCAAGGCGACTTATTTAGATAACGAAGTGAAAAGATTAAAAACTATGGTGGATGCAGATCTATTAAATAAACAGGCAGCTGGTCCTACTTCATTACGACAATGTATTAAAAAAATTAATTTGTGCAAGAACTTGGGCTGTAGGGTTATGGCGTACAATAAATATAGTATGATGTTGGTAAGTATTAGTTTGAGTGAATTAATTTTTTTTTAAATGATTGTTAATAATTTAATTATTATCAGGTGGTGTCACAGCATTCTGAGTCTCCATTATTCAATTCACATGTGATCAGAAAATTGAATGGATCAATACTGGAAGCTTCTAAAGAATGTATTTTTGCACACAAGAAGCAAATTCGTGATATGGCGTTCCATCCTTATGAACATAATCTTTTGGCTTCTGTCAGTTTGGATAAATGCATCAGTCTAATGGATGTAAATTGCAATCAGGTTATTTCTTCTGTTGATGGTAATTATATTCATTTTGTTTTAGCTATATATCTCAATATAATTGTATATTATATTATGTTTAAATTTACAGTCAATGAACCGTTATGGTCATGTTGTTGGGCTGGTGACAATACCAACATGTTGGTTGCTGGTGGTCAAATGGGGTCCTTATACTATATCGACCGTAGATATATGAAATTGTTCAATGCTGATCAGTCTCGAAAACTTGGTTGTGTTTCTCTCATTTCCATCCCACCATCGACTTCTCGGGCATTCATTCATGGTGGTTTCATGAAGACCAGAATGGACTATTTGTCTATGTTTGAACAAGAACCTGGAAAAGAATTGTATCGCTACACAGAGACTGAATTGCCTTTGAAAGGACTCTGGACTAATACTTCTTATGACTACAATTCTAATCTCGTTCTGTCATCTGCCAAACCCTGTGGCCCCAACAAGTCTGTCAGACATATTGTGTCTAAGATTGCAGATCACAATACAGAAGGGCCTGTAATTACTCCAGTTGTCACTTTTTATGGTTAGTCATGACAATATTTTATGAAGTATTATTGTACCTCTAAGTAATAATTATTTAATTGTGTTTGTCTTAAATATTTTTAAATATGTTTCTAATTCTTTCAGGCGGAGATAAGGCTACTCAATTGTCCCGCTCATGTTTGGTGCCAACCACCGGTGCATCGTACGAAGACACACTAGCGTGTAGTTTTGATGAAAGATCCAAAACAATCAAAGTGTTCAATGTCAATCAAGGAAACAATACTCACAATTTCCATGTTAAAGAAAACTTTTTGGATTTGTGCCCCTTAACTGGTATGATGAATAGTGGTAGACGAATGTTGGCTGGTTTGTCAGAAAATGCTGTTAGTTTATTCACTGTTTAGAAAAAAAACCGAAGAAAATATTTGTTTTTGTTTGTATATGCATTTATTACTTATAAATTTAAATTAAAGATTTTTCCATGAACAAAATAATTGTTGTGCATTTTGTGCATATACATTTGAATATTTGATTAAACATTGTGCTATCCTATATTGATATATTTTAAACTTAGTTACTTAGTAAGTTTGATGTCTGTTGACTTACAATATTATGTGTTTGCTTTTATAAATATTTTATTGTTATGATTTATTCGCCATTTAGTTTTAATTATATAATTTACATTAAATTTTCAAAACTATTTTACATCTTTAGTCTTATGAATTCATGATTATCCAAAAATAAAATAAAAATGTATCATATTGTAAAAATATTATCAAATCATGATAGTAATATTACTAGAGTATGGATTTTATAGCACTAAAAAACTATAGAAAAAGCTTTTAAAGTAAAGCTTTAAAAATGCTGTATTATTTTATTAATTATTCACTCATTTATAAATTGTACTAAAATTATGAATGATAGTAATTGGGGCTTGTATTCACACAAAGCTACTCAATTTCAAATTCATTAAAAAATTAAAAAATTAAATTAAGTAGTACATAAATCACTTAAAACTGTATAAAGGGGTAACAAAAGAGTGCAGGATTCAAAAACACAAAATAAAATTGTTGACATTTATACTATGCCTATGCATAAATCACATTTATAACTGACAAAGCTTTGTTTTGAACTGACAGAAAAAAGAAAATCACATCAAAATCCATACTCTAAACTTAATTATTTGTGTATTATATTATACTTATATCATTTTAAGATTAAATCATTTTTACAATTTCATAATGTTACGGGACCACGGATTCATAGAAGTTGTACTGTCTATACTAACGTGATTAATGAATGCCGAATGGTGTCCCAGCTTATTATAAAAAGAAACAACTGTAAAATAATTTGGAATCAATTTATTATAATAATATACTAATATAATATCATATAAATGACTTATCAATCTATCCAACACAACAAAAAATGTATAACACTGTTTCTCATCAATACTGGGATCTTTGATCGACTTACGATCCCATTTCCAACAACACAACAGCATTTTCAGATGTACCACAGTAGATTGGTCATGAGCACCTCCACCCACCACACACAACTTGTACAAATACATTAAATTAACTTGTCTATAAACTATCGTTTTACTGTTGGAAATAATCTTAATTTAATTACTAAGCACTCTACCATCTGAATCACTGGCAGAGCCGCATTCAATAATATACTCATACGGTACAATATAATAATCATCATATTGTATTGATATTTGATTTGTGTGTGTCGCAAACTGATATAATAATAATGAGTTTATTTAGTCGGTTCATGAAGAGATTGCAACAATGGGATCTATCTTAGTTTGTGGTATCATTACCTCCCATATAATCTTTTCCTCGTATAACTTGCTAGTTACATCATGAACTTTGTAGGTTTGTCATTCTCTTGACTACAAATGCTCATCATTATTTATTTCTAAAAGTGATAGTATTTATAAGAGTTTTCTTTTTGAAAAGTATCACGGTATAGCAATTCAAAAATTTGGACAACCTTGTGTTTTTTTTGTGAAATTACAACTATTATGTATTAACTCATGATTCTAAAATGATGCCAACCTTTATTTTTATCTCACTGAATATTGATGTAAAATTGTATTAACATTAAGAATTTAGATGAGCGTCTAGTGTATTCCACCTTCTACCACCCCACTTTAATCTCTGATAAAAATTTAAAACGATGTTTTTTTGATTGTGGAACTAAAATTATTATGCATTGACATAATAACAAGAGAAATGTTAATTATTGTGGTTTTACCAACAAATCTCAACATTGTACTATTATTTTTATGTTAGAACTGCTATTATGATTGGCAAAAATAATTCAATATTTTTACAACAGCTAATAACAGGTTGGTTTATAATCTACTTTGAAATATAGAAAAAAACTTACGAAAAGCTGTTCATTGCTATAGCACCTAAAATAATTTGTGTGAATGTGCAGAGTTCATTTTATTTAGCAACAGCCAACAATGTACTTGGCTATTTTTAATTTTTTTTTCAAGGTATTTTCAAGTAAACATCAGCTGCACAATAAGGTAAGTCCATAAAAAAAATGGTGGAAACAAATACAATTTATATTATACGAGTTTATTTTAAAATTTTGTAATAATTAAGTAACAACTTATTTGAGGGATTGATATGTATGTGTTAACCTTAACCATGTATTGCATTAATTCAAATTAAATAAATGATAAAAATAATTATACAATAATTTAACAATCAAACAAACAAAATATACATTTTACGGATAAAAAGAAAAATACTTTAAAAAAAAAATTGAAGTATATATAAAAAGTATATGTATATAAAAATTGCGACATAATATTTACAACAAAATATTTCAGTCAGTCTAGCTCCAACTCTAACAAAAATAAAACAAAATACAACAAAAGTTTAGACCTAGCTATTAGAATGGAATAAATAGTCACATTAAATAAAAGTCTCAAGTGACCATATTTTTTTTTATGTTTATGGCCAAACTAGGTACGCAATTTTTGGGGTTACAATTCCCATGATCACACTCGATATCAGGTTGACACTGTGATTATCCAATATTCTTCTCCCAGATATGTGTACAATGTCTTTTCCAGGGTGTTCCACTATTGCTCCTGTTTTTCGATTAAAACCTGAATAAAATTGTACACAAACAAGTCATTAATGATTAATAGGCAACAATAATATATTTGTAAACAAAATATTTTACAGTTTAATATGTATTAATATTAGAGTATCTAGGCTTTAATGGCAGTTTTTAATTATTTAGGGTACAATTATACAGCTGTTCAGTCATTCAAAATAATTCATCGTTGCTTGGCACTTGGCCTCCTAAATCCTAGGGCAGCAGTTGCCAATTTTTTAACCTCACAGACCACTAAAGCCATAATTCCAAATTCTACGGACAACTATAAGGTAAATAGTGTTAACACCACAAGTCTTATAGTTTATTATATAGTTGATTTTGTAATATCAACTTGTAACTACCTATATATATTAATATATAATAAATATTTAATTATTATTCAGCACACAGACCGCACGGTTATGTGTAATATGGTGACACTGTAATTGTATCTTATTTAGTACCTTACATTTTTCACAACAATTACGATTTATTATAATAATATAAAGATAATATATTAAGATATTGTATGTTTAAAATTATTTTTTTGAAAATGCAATACAAGGATGAATAGTTTTTTTTTAAACGTTTTAATTAATAATTATTTAGTTACAAATTGATATAATTAAATTAAATATATAATAATACAACCTTATGCTCAAATAATATTTGGTTGTTTTCTGTCTATTTGCTTATATAAGTTGTTGACAATGGTCGGCTGTTCTATATTTTACTATCCATGTATCTATGGACAGATGTCCAGACCCAGCGAATAAAATACACAAAATTAAGGTATTCGGTAACCTAATATTAATATTTTTTCTTGTACTAGATATTTTTTGTTAATAAAAATATTACATAGTTAATACATGACATTTGTTAAACGAAGATAACTTTAAATAAATTACCAAATTAAAACAACTTTTATCATAACTAAAGATTTAAAAAATAAAAAGTGATAATACAACGAGTAAGAAAATACTCAGAAATATATCAATGCAATTATATAATATTGATGTGTGGATAACTATTTCAGTGAAATATGCTTCTTTGAATCTACAGGATATTTATTCAAAAATCATTAATTATTAGAGAAAAAAAATATAATTACCACTGTATTGTAAGGTGGCACCTAATACTGAATCAACAACGCTGCCAACTAGCCCAGCAAAACCTCCAGCTACTATTATAGGCCACTGTGCAGGACTTCTGGCCAACATGTCTGCATCGATTGTATAGATAAGCATTGCATAATTTGCTAATCCGACTGCCACACCACCCAATAGACTGACAACCAATCCAATGACTGACACACCACCATTTGTACCTAGGCCATAAATTCTACAATTAATAATACTTCAATTTGTTCAAATACTTATCAGTATTAGATATTTAGATAATACAAGTAATATATATTATGAAGCACAACAAAATTACTAGCTCTAAAGAATTACCTTTGGGAACTGGTTTACCAGTTGTTATCAATATGGGTAAGCCTGTGTCCAAGACTGTTGCTAATTCTGAGGCCCAAGTATCACCATTACAACTGGAAAAAGCACCTAAACAACATATAGAAATTTGATTTATATTTTTGATAAGTGAGCTAATAGCTTTAGAAAAATCAAGTTTTACCGAGAATACCAATGGATAACCAAGAAGGCCGATAATAGCGTTTGAAATCAACAGGTAGTTCACCACATCCAACATCTAAAATGTACAAGAGCGCAAGTTGAGTAGCCATGCCTCCATTACACAACACCTGTATCCAGTTTCTTTGACCACCTACGTTTATTTATAAATAACAGAATATTATATTATATACAATTTATAAATCACAAAAACATTTTTGAAATACCTCACCTTCTTTAAAGTCAGGTTCCAATTGTTTTTTAGTTTTGCTACGAAATTTTGTCGCTCTGGAAGATGTAACAAAAAATGTTAGCAAACAAGCCAGAAATCCATAGCTGCTCAATGTCAATACAAAACCAACAACAACACCTGAATAATACCAAAATAAAAATCATGTTGGCTCTATATTTATGGCTTAAGAGTTTAGATCAGCAATTCTCAATCAGTTTAAGGCCACTGCCCCCTATAATGTCATCAAGATTTTTGTTGACTCTTTGGTTACGATAACTATACAAAACACTTCCAAGTTATTTTAAGTATAGTTTACCATAAAAATTATATTAGCAACCCCCCAAGTTGAGAATAATTAGTTGAGACTATATTATAGACTATAGAGTACTTGACAATAATACTAACCTAATAGTGCTCCACTTAGGTTTAAACTACGTTTGGTGTATCCCCACACAGCAATAAATAGTGGAATGAAAGTGGATATAAACCACCGCAGAGGTGGAAGTCCTTCTAAAAATTGTAAAAATATCTAATTAATAAAATATAATTGAGTTAATTTATGTTTTATACTCTATTCAGAATAGAAAGGTATCAGACAGAGACCGGTTTTTGTTGGTGGCAGTCAGATGTTTCTTCCACCAACGCTGGCATGCTCATTCAGTATCTTTCTTATTATAAATAGAATATAAATATAAATATAAATACTTTTAATAAGAATAAATATAATAATAAAAAAGTTCTGACCCTTTCACTGCTGTTGACATACTACTACGCTCATGTGTTTTATAATATTATCATTTGCTGGTAAATATGCAATTGTATGAAACCCAGGCCCTCATTATTTTAAGCTTAAATAAATAGATCACATAGCTTTCAAAATTAAAATAAAAAATAATTATATGTAGTCTACTAGGTTGCAGAGTATAGTAAAGAGTAGCAGTGAAAAGGTTAATATTATGATTAAATAAAGTGACTAGTATTCTAGCATCTAGTCATGTTCAAATATTTACTTAAAAAGACATGATATGAAATATTACCCAAAATTTCAATAAAATACTTAACTATAGAACTTTGGTTAAAATTGTTAAATTGTTATGCTTATTAGTTAATGAATTTACCATCTAGTTCATTTACATTATCGCCATAAAATTTTCGGAACAAAATATTGCTAATCCATAAGATCATTGACAATGGAATAGAAACCATAGTTAAAGCAACTGATATGGTTGGCTTTGAAACATTCATTTCTTCAGAATCACTTTTAATGTTGGCCATGTTGATGAAAGTGAAAAATTGTTCTTGTACACTAAAACAAAAAACACTAGTTAATATATTGTTAAAAACAAACTACCAAGCCACCAAGGTATCTACTTTAGAAACAACTACATTGTCAACAGTAATAACACCATGCTTTACAACAATATAATTATGTAACATGAAAATTAAGTTTGTAGGCTGATTGTATTAGTTGAGTTCAATTAATTTATTAAATAATCATTAACAACTTAGATAAAGTTAATATAGAATGATATCTAATATCTTTAGTATTATTATTGTTCAGTTTTTAATTATTTTTGCACAAAAACCCACTTTTGGAAACAGTTTAATTGCTATCTGTTTACAATTATTGTTATAGTCAAAATATTGATTAATTACAACAGTTAGAACTTATAAAGTAGCATAGTTATCTTTATTTTGGGAAATGCTAAAGGTTACTTAAAAAATACATGGGTAAATTTACAAAATAAAAATTAATAATGAATAGTAGGACAAACTATAGAAACAGTTTTGAATGTACTTTTTTTCTTGTTTTTTAATTTTCTAATGAACTACAAGGGATGCTTAGTTTATAGAGCATACCTATTCCAATTTATTTAAGGTAACTTTTAAGTCTTAATGAATTGTTATAAACAATATAGACCTATGTATCATGTAAAAACCAACATATGCGCACACAAATCCTGTCAAATCATAGTACTTAAATACAACTAATTACCTTTCACAATACTTAAAATATTAATCAACTATCATTACACAAAATTATTGTTATAGAAGGATTGACATTTGTTTTTCTTATAGTATATAATTAGATTATTATTTATTTAATTATGTACAGACATAACAACAATAGCTAGTTGTAAGTATTGAAGCTTATAACAGCCAATCAGAATTGATACATTTATAATTTCAGTTAATTGTGGTGGTTAATTAATCCCAATACCTAATGACATTGATCTAAAGTACATTGTACGTGGGCATACAATTTAAAACGAATAGAATATAAATTAAAGGTAAATCCACCATGAGACGTTATGTAGGTAACTATACAATATTATGATATGAATTGTGAACACATTTTACTACGTTACCGATAGTAGGTACGTTTTAAAAGAAAAACATTACATTTTTTGATAAGTTTTAGCACGAATCATGTTATAACACTTCAAGAACATCGGCAACTTTTCCACAACAATTCTTTAGTCACAACCAACAATAAAAACGTTCAAATTATAGGTAAGCACCTATTTTTCTGCGGGGAGGGGAGGAGTAAGTAAGTTGTAGTCAACTGATCGGCAAAAAAAGAACGGTCAAAGTCGAGTGGTCGACGTGTGTAAGAGACGATGGACGGGGAGATATGGTTATTAAATTTAAATATAAATTAAAAACTGTAGCTCAAACGAGATAATCATAACCTAGAGGAATCATTATCAAAATTCAAAACTATTTAAAATTCGTGATCCGTGACATGGTTATTATATATTACTACAAATTACAATATAGAAGCGATATAATAAATCTAAACTTTGAACGTACATGAGCGGCGAACCGTCTATAGACGTAATCACACTAGACAGTTGCAAATGTTGCAATGTTGTTAACTACTAACTTGTATTACTCGCACAATCGCACTATTTATAGGTACCTATAAAGAATTTATGAGATATTGGCGACGGAATGACGGACGGAGAGCCGATCTAGGCGGGCTACTGGCTGCTTTATCACTATCAGCATTCAGCTATCACTACCGACAGCTCAGCTGCAGTCAGCAGCAAATAAATACGTCATAATAATATTATTATTTATTAATTTTTTCATAATCTATTGAACCGTTATCGCGTTATCAGTGTCTTCGCTAAACAGCTGCTATTGGCCGAGATAACACTGTTTATTTTGGTATTGCCAAATTTGGAGTGTTTGTCCGCGTAGTCGCAGCAGTAAATAAGCAATACAGTATTACAGTCATAGTGCGTAGGATTTCCAGCATCCGCCTGGCTATTCGCACCGAACTAGGCCAATTTCCTGTTGCGATTCCCGTCTGCGTGTCCAGTTTTCGTTGACATACGCGATGGAAGACATATTTCAGTGGTGTCGGGAAGGCATCGCCATGCAAGTGCGGGTTTGGCTCGATGACACCGAACATGACATGAACCACGGGTGAGTTAAATTTTGTACATGCCGCCGTGGTAAGGTGGGTGGAATGTTTTTGGTCACCAGATGTTTTCACCCTTCCCTTTACGTTTCCAGAGATGATCACGGATTCAGCCCGTTGCACTGGGCTGCCAAAGAGGGCCATCTGAAAATTGTTGAGATGCTGGTGCAAAGAGGTGCACGCATAAATTCCACGAATCGAGGCGATGACACGCCTCTGCACTTGGCCGCGGCGCACGGTCACCATGAAATCGTTCATCTGGTGTGTGTCATTTTTGTTACCTCTCCACTTTTCTCTGTTTGATTTTAATATAATGCACTATAGCTAACATCGCCTTTCCTTGTGTTGTAGTTGTTGAAAAACCGAGCAGACATTAATTTCACAAACGAACACGGTAACACTCCGTTACACTACGCTTGCTTCTGGGGCTATGAAGCAATAGCTGAAGAACTCATTGAAAACGGTGCATTGGCTGCTTTGGCCAACAAAGATGGAGATACTCCGCTAGACAAGGGAAAAGGACCAATTTTAAAACATTTAAAAGGTATTGCTTACTTGGTGGAAAAGTTTTTTTTTCTGTTTCTAACTTTCTTTACCGATAATGATATAAATTATAAAAATTATTACAGATTTAGCTTTGCAATCTGGACAAGATCTTACTAAAATCAATTTCAAAGATCAAAGTTGGTTAGGTTTGAAAACAAGAAGCAGTAAGTTAATTTATTATATCAATTGTTAAGTATAAAATATTTTTATACTGTCATAAATTTAAAATAAGTTATGTGTTGTATTAAGTGTACCTATATTATAATTTTATAATATGATATAGAGCTTTATTATAAAAGTTATTTGGTGATCATCTGGTACTTTTGAAGTGTTTAAAGTTTCATTTATTTTATGTTATCTTTGTAAATGTATACCCAATTATTTTATTAATTGTTTAGGAGATGCTACATTATCACGCCATAAAGGAATAAACTTGAGTGATCTTTACTTGCACACAAAAATGGCTACTTCCCCCAGTGGAGAAACATGGCGTGGTCATTGGCAGAAGAATGACATTGTCGCTAAAGTGTTGGCTGTTCGACAATGTACCCCTCGAATTTCGAGGGATTTTAATGAAGAATTCCCAAAACTAAGGTGACAATTATTGAATTGATTGTTTACTTTCACGCAGTTTTAATAACTTAATTATCTGTTTTATTGTAGAATATTCTCACACCCAAATGTGTTGCCAGTGATAGGATGTTGTAACTCCCCTCCCAATTTGGTGGTTATTAGTCAGTATATGCCTTGGGGCTCGCTTCATACTTTATTGCACGAAGGAGCCAGAGTTACAGTGGACACAGCCTTAGCACTTAGACTTGCAGTAGATGTTTCTAGGGCCATGGCGTTTTTGCATAGTCTGGAAAGGATTATACCACAATTTCATCTGAATAGTCATCATATCATGGTATATTTAATTTTTAAATATTTTTGTTTAATTAAATTTCATGTGCAGTTATTATGTTAATCTATAGATTGACGAGGATCTTACAGCTAGAATAAATATGGCAGATGCTAAATTTTCATTCCAAGAAAAAGCAAGAGTATACTACCCTGGATGGATGTCTCCTGAGGGTAAATATTTGAATTAAATTAAATTTTTTGTGACATTTAAAATATACTAAGTATAATGACATTATTGTAAAAGTGAATTTAAAAATTTTTTACATGTATTATTTTTTGTTTTCAGCTTTACAAAAAAAGCGAATTGATACCAATTCAGAAGCATGTGACATGTGGAGTTTTGCAATTCTTCTATGGGAATTAGCTACTCGTGAAGTTCCATTTTCTCACTTGTCACCAATGGAAATAGGGATGAAGGTATCTTACGATTTTTTATTTATGTTATAAAATATACTTAACTAACAGTTATATTTTTAGGTGGCTTTGGAGGGTTTAAGAGTGTCTATTCCATCTGATATTTCTCCACATCTCACCAAACTGATTAAAATATGTATGAATGAGGATCCAGGCAAGAGGCCAACTTTTGATATGGTGCTTCCAATTTTGGATAAAATGAAAAGATAATAAAAAGTAACAAAATTCTTCAGAGCTATAGCGGAAGAAGAAATCTTAACATAGTAGGTCACTAACTTTTACACAAAAGTATTTATTTCAAAACCGATACATCTCAAATGGTTACAAATTTAATAAAACAGAATAGGTCAGTAAATTTTACACAAAAGTATTTATTTCAAAACCAATGTATTTCAAGTAGTTACAAATTATATTTTTATATAATACACATATTTGTTATTTTGTTAGAAAGTTCATCATTTGATTTTTATTATAATTTACTTTTTATAAACTAAAATCAGTTGAAATCAATATTAATATTTTATTTAAAAAATGTAGATATTTCAATGTTAGAATGTTACAGCATAATAATATTAATACTTTTGGACTACTATAATATTCCAGCGTGAGCTTCCTGTATTATGCAGACTAATAAAGACTTTGAAGTTGACTATTTATTAACATTAGGTAATAACTAATTAGTAATTAATTATTAAATATATTATGTTTTTAATAAGCAAACTCGTTACAACACTGTATTTTTGTTTCAGAGTTGAACAGGTATATTTTTTTCTCTTACTGATCTACTGAACAATTTAAATACATTTAATAATGCAGCTATAATACAATTTTGTGAACTGTCTAGTAAATAATGTTCATATAGTTTAATATACACACCCTCTGGGCATAATAAGTTTCCATTATAAACTAAATCTGTTCTAGTTGTCTATTATAGATGCAGTAGATAATAACAAAACTAAAATAGATTATTGCCCAGAGGTATATAATCTTGCTAAGTGGTTTTAATATCATGTATGCCCAACATCCTAATTATCACAGCTGTAACATACAACATTTAATTAAAAGTTTATTATAATGTTTCATGTCAAAGTAACCACTACAATTCCTAAAGTTTAGTGGGACTGAAATAAGTTCATTAAATCTATTTGAATTTTTGTTTAGATGATTAGGTATCATGGAGGGAAAAATTATCCGTGTTTTACTCTGGTAGAATACAATTTGTGTAATTAGGAATTAATATGAGCTTACATTTTGTATACTTAACTTGTTTTTTACAATAACATATGATTAATTTTAGTTTTGTTAAACTGTAACAATTTATATTAGATTTAAATATATATTTTAAAAATTAATATTTTTGTTGAATATGCATAATATATTCTATATAGCCGATGGCAGATTTTGTCAATTATTGTTAATGTTATGCGTTATGCAGTTATGCAGCTATGCACAAACGAATTATTCCACGATGGTAAATACATTGCGTGCCTTATTATACAGTTTATTAAAATAAATTATTGAACCGCTAATAATTGTAAAATTATAATAATAAAAAATATATTGTATTACTAATCGAAATATGTTGTTGATTTTGTTAGCCAACCTTCCCATAATATTGTTGCCGACATTGCCGTTCCTGCAGTTAGGTTCGGACCATAATTAAAGATATAGGTACATAATAATCATATCTTTAATCATGGTATTCATATGGTGACAATTTGCCAGGTTGGTAGAAAGGTGATTAAACGATTGAAGCAAATATTCTATATTATAAGTAGGTACCTATTTCATTAAAATTGTAAGATATTATTGTGAGTTGTCACATAATGCTATTTAAATAATACCATATAAGTAAAACACATTTTATGTTAATTTATTGTTAGAGTTCATTTATTTTACACCAGGTATGTAATATACTAATATGTATCTATCCGCTATCTACCTCTATAGTACCTATAATACTGTAACAATTTACAGATTACTGAAGTGTTATTTTGTTATTTTTTATTTTGTCCCATTTGCATAGGCTAACAAGAGCACAGGAACGTTTTTGTATTTACATATAATTAAATTATGAAGGTAACTAATTGTTATAGGTAGATATTCTTTTTTTAAGCTACCTATTCTAATTTCTAAATAAATCACTAGAAAAAAATGTTTAGTGCAAATTATACAGTTTAATGTGCACAAGTGCACAAATGTAGTGATTTTTTAGAGCTACAAGTTTCTGCCCTTATGATTATGAATGGACAATAATGATCGTGAGGGTTAGTTCTTCTAAGGGTTCGAAAAAGTAAATACAACATGTACAATTGGTCAATTTTCATTGATTTTTTAGCGAGAGGCACAAAGCTCTTCACCGGCCAGCATCCTGCAAACGTTCGGTTTGGTATTCGGGCCTCGGCTTAAATCTAGTCGACATGTAGGGTCTGGGTAGGTAATCGGTGGTTGAGCAGCTCGTAGTTTAGTCGTTGGTACCCGAAGCCAATGATGCCTGGGTGCCAATTTGTTTATTTCTACGTACCTGCATATATTTTTTTTAAAGTATTCTAATGTAGGGAGGGCACAGATTACAATTTATTGATAACTCTGGAACAAATTCACTTCAGCTACCCACCATTATTTTTGATGTCCAGCCCTTTAAAATAGTCTAATATGGGCCTCAAATTACAAGGAAATAGGTGGTATAATTAGGATTTAATATGAGCTTACATTTTGAATAGGTAGGTACTTAACTTGTTTTTTACAATAACATAGGTACCTATTGTGATTAATTTTAGTTTTGTTATGCTGTAACAATTTATATTAGATTTAAATATATATTTTAAAAATCAATATTTTTGTTGAATATGCATAATATATTCTATACAGCCGATGGCAGTTTTTGTCAATTATTGTTAATGCTATGCCTCATGCAGTTGTATACAAACGAATTATTCCTCGATGGCAAACACATCGCGATCGCGTGCCTTATTATACTTATACAGTTTGTTAAAATAAATTATCGTACTGCTAATAATTGTAAAATAATAATAATATAAAATACCTATAATATGTATTACTAATCGAAATATGTTGTTGATTTTGATAGCCAACCTTCCCATTTTACTGTTGCCGTTCTTGCAGTTCAGTGCAATCGAACATATCATCAATGTACCCTTGGGGATGATATTATTGCAATTGTGTGTTTAAATATTTAACGAGTGAAACACACACCCACACTGAATATTACAATTTAAAATATTAAACACGCTAATCCGCTTCGTCAGAGACTCTTCAAGTGCTCAAACGTATTTTTCACTACTTCACATAGGTAGTACCTACTTACGTATTTTATATTTTTATGTTACGCAAGAGACACACCGTTGAAACCAAATGCATACGAGAAAAAACGAAAACGAGCAGCTGGAAAACCTGCTCAGCCAATATTTTAAAACGGTACGTTTTGTTTTCCAATATCCACATAGGAAGTATTATAGTACTATAGTATATGATTCAGTGTTGTGCGTTATCTAGATAATATATAGTTATCTAAATAAAAATATTTATCTTTTTAGTATGAATTGTTTGCTGTTGTAGGCAAGTTCATTCATAGGTGAACGGAGTGAGGAAAGCTAAGCCATTCCCCCCCTGGCTTTTCGGAATTTTTTTTTAAATTGAGAAAATGTGAAGAAAATCGCCACATTCTGTTACGTTTTCACCGGATTTGAACCAGTCGTACCTAACTATCTTCGGTTTCTTACACAACGTGACTGTCAGAAAAGCGCTTTGGAATTTCCGAATAGGTTGTGGAATGGTAAAATATGTTAACAATAGGTATGTCATAAATAAACGTCAGACAGAGATTAAGACGTGACGGGAATATCGCGTTGAATTTCAGAAGCTATAATTTATAAACCTATAATATAACCTAAATCTTAAGGTCCAATCGAGACGGGCAATTTTAACAAGCCTGCAGCAGAATTAAAGTTTTTTCGCCAGTTAACGACCTGTGACTAAAGTATCTGGTAATCTGATCCGTTTAACTGCGACACTGGTGATGATTTTTTAAGTACCAAATTTGATCTCGACTTTTAAATCACAAAAATTGACTATTAACACTTCAGTTTCCGTTTAGTTTCTAAATAGGCTGCAATATTCGCTCACCATCAAGGTCCGTGTTCTTTAAGTTATAGATAATTAAAACAAAATATAATGATGCGTGCACTGTCATTCAATGTTCGCCTAATAGCTAATATACATAACATATACCTCATACATACTTCAGGGTAGGCCCAAGGGGGGGGGGGGGTCGTTGGACCTGGAGTACAGGATATAGCACCCAATATTTTAATGACCCATTGGAATGCATTTGGTAATTTTTGAAATTTTGATAGGTATATTAATAATATTTTATGAAAATAATATATTAATATAATATAATATATTAAACTGGGGGTTAACCATTGATTATATATTTATACTTAGAAATTATCACATATGTGACACCCGCACTGCTAGTAATGGGTTGTATTTTATTATTGTAAAACTATTATTATTGGCTCATAAAAACATTTAGTACGGTTGCCCAAAATTTGATGCTGGTAGCACTGCTACCGTGCCTGGTAGTCTGAGTATATATTATACAACTGATTAAAAATATCAAAAAGGCAGCTCAAACGTTCGTATTAATTTATCATCGTTACGAATCGAACAAAGCTAATTGCTTAAGGTGAACTTTTACTGCCGATAGTTGGTTTTTTCGAATAATCTATAGTTAGGGCAAATGAGAAGATCAATTTAATTAAATTTTCAAAATATGCGAGTGAATTCTACGCCTATATTGGTTGTATGAGTGTCTAATACCTATTGTCTATATACCTACATGAATATACGTATATAATTCAGTTGAGGTATTTTTTAATTTGTTTGAAAAATAGTTAATTTAAATATTTTGAGTCACGTCACTTGTATTTTGTGTAAGCAAAATTCAATAAACGAATGCAATTCGTGCCAAATTCGGTCAAAAATCGTTTCATCCTGTTCCCATCCTACTATTTATAATTGTAAGTTCTTATTAAATTATGGGAACCGGGAAGAGGAAGACCAAGACAATCTTATATGAAGCAGATTTAGGGAAAGTTTCTTATAAATACTAAGTTTTTGTACATATAGTGAGGTGGAACATTTCATCATGAATGCGGATTGTTAAAAAAAATATTGTGATGCACGTCGGTATTGGGTTTTTTGTACAAAATACTACCTGGTAATTTTGCTACTTTAAAAATTGTTTTGTTACAATAATTAATGAATACAATTATATAGAAGGTTCATATTATTCATATTATTATGTTTTAATAATGCAAACGAAATGACTATATATGAGCATAATAGTAGGTAAGTACCTACCTATTATAGATAGTTATAACGACCAAAAAGTTTTTTCAGGTAAGTGAGGCACGTTTGTGTTATCATAATCAATATTGTTATTTTATTCCGACTGGGATTAATTAAAAAAATAAAATGTCCGATACAATCCGAATGTATATTATTCAATCCAATTTGTTAAGCAAACATAATATTTTGTTACGAAGTTTTTTGTTTGAACGATATTAGCTGAACAAAAACGATGACAGAGATTAAAAACAAATCAATTGTCTATGAAAAAAAATATTATGTAAAATACATTATACAATCGAACATCATAATAATATTATATAACGGTATTTATTACGACACAATAAAGTGCTAATTTATTGTGGTTTTTTGTTTGTTTTTCATTTTGTTTAAAGTCACCTTAAAGTTTCAACAATTGTAGACCTAAACTGATTATATAAGTATGGTACATAACTTATATTACCGATGCCGGATTGCACTTAACATTTAATGAATCAATAGTGAGCTAATGGTCCCTTAAACAAGATTTAGTGGCCCATGATAAGTACATTCAATTTTAGTTAACCATTAATAGTCAATCAATTCTTATGCAATACGGCAATAATACATTACATTTTCATTATTAAAAAACACTTTTTAATTATTATAATAATAAAAAACAATCATCGGATTTCATTTACGTAGGCTTACCTAGGTATGTGTAATGAATATTATTATTATTAGGTATCATTATTTACATAATATTATTGAATCTTAATAATAATATTATGTTTATCTGTCTGTAGAGATCATTTTTTCCGTATGGAGCCGTCAAAGATAACAAGTCATCGACGTACCAAGAAAATAGTCTCGTGCACCAGAAATATAACAAACCCAAATCGCCCACGTTTGAGTTTAAGACGTTTTGCTCCATGACTAGCTTGCACGGCTTCTTTCATTTTGTGGAAAACAATTTTAATAAGATTGGAAAGTAAGCTAATAATAATTGCAATGTCCTATAATGATCTGTAAAAGCTTACATTATAATATCATTATGTGATAAGGATAACCTACTCGTACTTTGTCGATACCTACCCGCAGGCCGCAGCTGCTTAATTTGGTTTCCATTATAGATGTTAAGCTGAGCGATTTGATGGTATTGATTTTATAGTGTTTGTGTGTGTGTTTTTTTTGTGTTTGTCTGTAATCACGTCTTGAATTAGTAAAAATGGTCCGATTTTCTTCAACGTCATCTTTTTCGATTGGAAAATTAATCTAATTGGCACTTTTTGAAGGTGAAAAATTCCTAATAATTTTGAAAAGCGTCAAGAAAAACAAACAAAAAATTAAGGAAAATCTAAGATTTTATAATGGATTTTGGAAATTTGAAATTTTTTAGTAGAAACATTTTTAGTTTTCGTTCTGTGTGGAAAGAATTAAATTTTCTAAAACCTATCGTACAAAATTTACGCTAGTGGACGTGGAAAAATAAACCTACCGATATCATATTTTAATTCCATATTATATTATTGTAAACATATTCATATAAATATATAATAATAAATTAATAACAATATACATCACAAATATGCTTTATTCACGCTGTAGGTACAGAATTATATTTTGACAACCGACTTTATAATAATAACAATTCTCGTAAATTATAATCCAACTGTACCTATTTATCTACCCTTATGGTGCGGATGGTGCGGGGAGATAAAAATTGTTTATTATATCATTATAGTATTATTTTCTGTTTCAATTGCATGTTCAAGAATAACGAAATATTCAGTCCAGAAAAAACTTGAGTTCGATCGAATGAATATACAATAATAATAATATATATGTACAGGTAATTAAAAACGAGAAAGAGTCTGCAACTTTACTGATAATACTAAACGAGCGGAGTTTTTGTTTTCCACAATTTTGTATCTGTTTTTTTTTATTTTTTTTACTCCAAGTTCGTTACAGTTATGAAATTGAAAAATAATATAAAATCATATTGTATAAAAAAAAAACTTACTTGACCTCCCGGTACCTAACAGTTTTGATTGACACACGTTTTCACCAAAGCGGACCTCAGTTTACGGGGGTGACGTGTCTGCAAGTACATCAATATATAATTAATACAGGGTGATACTCCAAGCGCATACTCATCTCCATTTTTTCGTTTAACAATGCGCTTATCCAAATTCTGATGAAGTACCATCATTTCATACGTACTTAATTGTTTATAAAATTTAAAGAGCATATAGGTACAAATATTTTTGTTTTGAGACGAGCACCTATCTTATTTAGTTTAGGTGTCTAATTGTTATTAAACTTCATAATTACCATAACAACAATATAATTAGTTTAATTATTTATACCTATACCTACTATAATATTCTTGATGAATGGACTTATTGATCCTCCTTCTTTGATCTCTCAAGTCATATTTAAAGTTCCTTCCCGTTTCACATGACTTTATATTCCTTTCATTGTTCCAATTCATTACCAAAAATTACGGATGTAATAAATAACAATCTTGTGCAATGCATTTTTTAAATTTTGTATTGAACTAAAGCATAGCAACTATGGCCATTAGCTGTGTGTAGGGGGGACGGTTGGTTTTAGATCAAGTATTGTATGTGTGGCAGGGATTTTATTACTAAAAATTCCGGGTGGTCACCCATCCGGGAGCTAGCAACGCCGGCCAGTACGTACATTCAGAGCGTTTCCGCAGATCGACAGCGCCTCACCAAGCCTCTGGTTTTTATTTATACTTACTCTTACCAAGAGTATCTATTATATCTATTGATGAATATTATTTTTGTATCTAAACGTTTTGTTTATTATTTTATGTACTTTATCAAATTTATCAATATTTTACTGACTTACTGTACTATATTATATCTATTATATCTATAAAGGGATGCATGCCTGTCAAATAAATAATTACCTAAGGGATGTTTTATTGTACCTACCTACTAAAAATTCTAAAAAATCTGAACTTTAATAAATTCATTATTTAAGGAAAAAATAGGAGTGAACATTCTCAACGAATCACCCTGTAAACCTATTATCAATCTATATGCATGTTGCATATTTTATTCATTATTGTATACATTATATTAGGTTTAGGAATATTGACGTCGATGTTTGATGTGAGTATGACGCATCAATGATGACAAAAATTTAAAATTTAATCGGAATTATTAAGTATTTTCTTCGGTATACTTTTTAAAAATCCGCATCGGCCGATTTACAATTATTCACGATTCCAAGTTTTGAAAAACAATTTTAATTACCTTGAAAAATGTCTATAAAATCGTAATTTTTACCAAATAAACTTTATTTTATGAACTTAAATCAATCTTTTTAAACGTATATATTTATCTTTTAATATGAATATTTTGCGCTGGTTAATGGTTAAACATATTATTATATATACGCTTGAATACCTTCATATTATGCTTATGAAATATACCTATTATGTAGATATTGTAGTACCCATAAACACTTATAATATCGTGAAATTTACCTGCAATCCTATACCGACACTATAATAAACCGTTATCATTAAAATATTATGAGTAATGAGGAATTCAGCTCAAAGAATTAGCGAAGTTATTTGGTACAACGATAACGTGTTATATTGTTTACTTTTCGTGCTAGACTTTCGAATAAAAGGTGGTTTTGTGTGCAGTGTAGAAACTAAAAAAAAAAGTTTTATTGTGGAAATCAAACTCGAGCTTCGTGCCGTGTATTCGCATATACTACTGCATCAGTACCATTTCCATATTATATTTTCTTGCAATCGAATAATGGATTTGCGTTAAAAGCGTGCAACGAAAACAACGAAATGTATAATATAGGTACATTAAATAGTAAATACATACATATAGGTATATACGAGATGACTAGATGAAAAAATTCGGGAAATAGGTCAAATCAGGGGCGAGTTTTATGGAATATATTATTCATTTATTCCCGTGCGCGATTGTCATATAAAGTATACACAGTGTGTATATGCAATCATCCGGTTCGTTTTCTCTAGATATTACCCAGCTTATACTGTATATATGTTTTCGACCAATTTATAGTTTGAGAACGCTAGCTGTTGTATATTATGTACATGCATATATAATATACATATTGTATATATGTCATATGTACTGTATTATAGTATATATTTATGTATGTGCACACTTATGTAATAGTCGAACATTCAAGAGTTGTCGTTTGTCCTATGAACCGTGCAATGTCTATAGACACTATATTATATATGTATACATGTTATACACTTATATTATACGGAATACATAATCACGTAATTTTTAGTTTATATGGTTCACAAAATAATGTGTACATATAAAATATAAAATATAGTTACTTTTTCGCACGGCAACTTCATAATATAACATTTTGATATTGAAAAATGTATTGTGTTATTCGTATTCATGCATAATATAACATTTAAAACAATTAAAACATTTTTGAAGAAGAATAATTTAAATGCATATATTATTGTATATAAAAAATAAAACTTTTATAAAAGAATACACATTATACAGATTATATAGGGTAGCCGGTAGGTATATCAAACGTTGTGTGAGAAAAATGGAGAGGACCTATATTCTTTGGAAAGAAGCCAAATGTTTTTTATAGTTTATACCTTAAAAATAATAATAAATACAATTATATTTTTTAAAGATGTTTTATACAATTGTTAAAACACGAAACGCGAACATTAAAAATAAAAAAAAACACATTGAAATGAATACATACACCACTACTACGCATAACCGTAGTCGAATGGAGACTTGAAAATAGTGTTGTTGTCGAGCTCGGACAGATGAGTGTCGTCGAGAGAATAGTTTATGTATATACAGATAAGAACTAAATGACACAATGTACAATATAATATATATTATAATAAAGATTTTGATAGTGTCGCCATTAATTAGAAAAGAGTTAATCATTACAATAGGCAGAGTCAACTGCATCGTAAGCAGATTACCAAAAAATTACTACGACCTCGTAGCTCCATTTATTAACAATAGCACCAAACCCTTGTGAACTTGGCAGCGCAACATTAGCAGCATCGGTCCAAGCAGTCCAACAAATTTGTTAATAAATTGTTGAACATTGTTGGACAACTTTCAACATTTGTCGGACATTATTTTAACTAGGGAACAATTTCAAAGTTTGAGCTTCCAAGTTCACACAAGCTGTGCAACTTTTTATTGCAACATATTTTTGTGCTTAACATGTTTATCTCGATTTGTTGGACATTTTAGGGCAACTTTCAAAATATCCGATACACTATTTAAATAATTTCTTCATCATTTACAGTAAAAATAAACATAACATGAAGTTGGACATTTCGGTATACAACTTATTATTTAATTCTTCATGTGAATTATTTTTGTATACATCATAAAAACTTGGTAACACAAATCCGAATTATTTGTGAAAATCAATATTTTTTTATTAGCAATTTTACTCGTGTAATTATCTTAATCCATATTATTTATTATCATATGTATATCATTATTCAAAATTATTTATGTATTTTAGATTTTGAGCTTATCTAATGAATGTATTGATTTTACAACGATAAGTGTTTTTTTTTCTGTCTGTCATCAACATTAAGGATAGTAAAAATGATCAGATTATCGACATCAGCATCTTTTCTGGTAGAAAGGCAAATATAATTGGTACTTTTGATGGGTCAAAATTGAAAATTCCTTGTAGTTTTTCAAAACATATAAAAAAACAAAATAAAAATTGAAAAAAATGGTATACTTTTTACTCAAAACCAATATTTGATAAAATATATTTTTCTTTTGTAATTATAGAAACCATAATAACTGTAGACACTTGAAGTTTTCGCCAAATATTTATATTAGCATTTCTTATATCTGGTAACATTTTACCATTGTCCATAAAACTTATTTCTGTGTATGTGTAAGCCGGCACCCCTCTTTAAGGTTATAGCTGCAGGTCATACGCCACGATTTTTAGATTCTTTCCACCACTACGGATAGATAAATTACAAGTGAACCTATATACGCTTGAAATACATTGTAACATCTATAGAGTAAAGGATTATATGGTCCTAGAATGACAGATTATATTATATCGTTTCCGATTAATTTAACACGGAATCGCAATATCACATTCTAATCATAGTTTTTTGTACCTATACCTATAATGCCTTAATATTATAAAATATACTGATACCGTAATACTCGTATAATATTTTAAAATTATTTCAGGTTCTTTTGGGCCATTATCTTGGTGGCCATATACATACTATGCGGTGTGTCGATCTACATTTTAATAAGCATGTTCTCCGAGATGCCAGCAATAATATCGTTAGACAACTCGGTTTCGTCTATTTGGGAGATTCCGTTTCCGGCAGTTACGGTGTGCAGTGCGAACAAAGTCCGCCCATCCGTTTATAACTATTCGGATGTTAACAATACCGACTACGAAAACAAGTATTATACGGGATTTCTATACACATATACGCTAACAAAACATATTCGATGGCCATTTGTTTAGTTTTATGTGTTTTTTTCGACAGATTAATTCGGAATACAATGTACGGTGTTTGCGAAAATAAACTAATGAAAAAAAAATTTAAATCGTATGAAGATTTTCTAGACGGTTCCTTTGTTTCGCAAGCTCTAAAGGAAAGTATACCATTATTGTTATTATTGTTAATATTATCCAACTCGTGTAAAGCGTTTTTATTATCCTACAAGTTTTTACACTGTGGTGTATTTATTCAATAGATCATGACATGTGCAGTGTGTATTCGTATCGTATATGTATATACAAAACAAAAACATAAACAATGTGATGAAGAGTTATGACATAATTCAACGATCTTAGCAACCTCTCTATCTATTGTAAACTTTCTCAACTCCCGCCCAATGTTTGCAATTAAGATTTATATTTTACAAAAAAAAACTCAATTATAATTATATGATGAAGTAAAATGCATTTAAAAATTATCAGTTGGTCTTAAAATATTATAATTTTAATCAACTGCGCTATATAGTATAAAATATCTACTCCTAACTATTATGATCAGCTATGATAACATATAGGTAAGTTAAATAATAATAATATATCCTAGTTGAATATGAAGACGTACATACCAACCATCACGAGAGAGGATTTTATTTTCTTCGTTTATAATAATTACATTGGTCTTATTATTGTAGTTGTTCGATATCAATTAGCATACGTAATTGAATTTTGAACTTGTCCGGGTGGCAATAAAAATAATTTATATCCGTTAATAGGTATCTAGGTTAAGTATACCATGATTATACAACTAAATTTATATTGACTTAGGACATAAAAATATCAAACCGGAAATCAGGAATATTTTAGCAACTATAAGTTATAATTTTGTTTTGATGTTGGACGTGTTAACAGAATTTGTCCTTTCCGTGTGAAGAAGTGGTCAAGTCATTTTTTTGGTTACGATCAACAGAAAACGAACCGTGCAACGTTCTATTTCAAGAAACGTTCACGTCGTATGGCCTGTGTTACTCGTTCAATATGATGCCGATGAGGGACTTATTGAGCGGCGAGGAGTAATATATAAAACTAATACTACACATCTATCATATTTTTTATTATTGACTATTTTAATAACTTTTGAGTAAATACTACCTTACTACTACCCTAATACTACCTTTATTGTTCTGTGATACTACCTTACCGCAGAGCAGTGATAACGGGTTCAAGGTATGAAATATAAATAGCTAGGCAACACAGGAAATAGATAAAATTAATCCAAATATTTTTAGGTCATTGTGCAAAGTAAAATTTATTGTGCAATTATTAAGTCTCCACAAAGCCACAAATGATGTTTTTGAATTAAAACATAACTGCAGTTTGAAAAACCTTTAAAAATATATTGGGAATTTTCAATTTTATTTTTAATTTGTATTAAATGATTAAATATTTTATATACCTATTATTTGCGATAAAAACAATTTAGAGCGGAGACGGTCTGCCAGTCATATCGATCGAATATATTATTATAACTATACTGACATAATGTATAATATTGAATTTCAAAATTTGACTGTTCGTTTTTATTTAAATATTATAATGACATTGAAATCTCGTAAATATAATATGTGTTATTGATACAAACTTTTACCCCAGGGTTATTTTGGGTCTAAGTTGTTGGTATTATTTTTTTCGGGGGATTCCTGTAGAATATAGCTATTACGATTTTAGTAAATTAACTAATACTACTTTACTGCGGTGTTATCCACATGTGGAATACTGTGTTTTATACACGGATTGTGTGAGGTTGCTCCCCCTCCAAATGAACATTGAGTTTTCTCAGAAACTGTTTGGTTACAAATTGTTTGATGTCGGTTACAATTAGTGACTAAAAGGTTACTAAATTTTGAAATTGGTCTGATGTAAATTGGACAAAATAGGGGACGAATTTTACGCATATATGTTATCCGCGACGAAAACAGGGCACACTAATTAAATTACCCATATGACCCCTTATAGTACCCTATACGTATTTTCGAATTCTGCTCGCGGAACACAAAACTATATAGACCATTGGATTTTAAATTTCCCGTGGACAGATATTTCCCGATATCCTAAAATATGTAGGTATAGCCGGTATAGGGTAGACACTAGACACCGAGAAATGCAGGTTACAAAGTTGAAAGGTGTACCCAGTTGTCGTGGACATGCTGCAGTACCTACATGTCATTATATAATTGTTATGTTGTTCAGCGAATGGTCGCAAGAGTTCAACAACTACAATTGGAAAAAATATCATAGTAGCTGGAAGCCGGACACCGGATATAGAAGCGACGCGCTGATAGGTCATTTGCCTCTGAGGACGTTTGGTGACGGTGATTATCACAGTGCTACTATGAAGTTGGAACTTCACTCCGAGGACATGAACAAACAATGTGCACAGGGGTTGGACGTATTCTACGTAATACGATAAAACGACAATTTTACAATATATTGGTTTTGTCGTTTATACTGCTATAACAATAATGTAATACGCACGAGTACAATATAATCACGTATTACTGTTTTATAGATATTGATCCACAGTCCGGCCGAATGGCCCGACAGGTCACATCCAACATTGTTAGCCAGCGTCAATATGATCTCGACTATTTCAATTAAACCGTATGTGGTTACTACCGCCGAGGAGCTGATACCGTGGGATCCCCAAATAAGACATTGTTACTTTCAAAACGAGAGAAAACTCAAATTTTTCAAAGTTTACACTAAAAATAATTGCATTTTGGAGTGTCGCAGCTTTAATATTTTGGCGCAGTGTGGCTGTGTGCCTTTTTATTACTTAAGTACGGGCCGATTTCAAAACGCTTATAAAAAACCGATCATTTTTGTTGGCTTGGAAATTTACAGGAACGAAAAACACGCCAGTTTGCGGACCTGCTAAAATGCCATGTTGGGTTACTGCGTCACGTAAGTTATTCAACGGTTGCGCGGTTTTACGGTTAGCTTAGGAAATTTCGGGGGTACGAGCTTTCAAACAATTTGTTGGTTTTTTAAGTTTATTTTATAATCATAAAAAAACATTGACTTACGTTAGCGGAAAACTAAAAACGCTATGCTATAAAATATTAAGTTTTCTTCTATTTATTGTAGAAAATTACTTTACATAAACAAGTTTAAATGTATTTTAGATGTTACATTTTTATCAATTTTTTTTTTAAAAATTATTTAAAAAGCGTGTGTATGACATCCACTTTTTAATCAAAATATTATATCAAAACAAATGATGTGCATTTTTTTGTAAATTTAAGAGACTTCGTCGGATGCATGTGATTGTTTACCGGGATGCACTGAATTTTTTTTCAAAACATCGACAATGAATGCGCAACTCACTGAATCTGTAAAAAAAGAAAATGAAACTGACCTGTAAGAATTTAATGACAAAATTATGCATGTATAAAGAGTATACTATTTAAAAATTAAAGTAAATATTTGTATCTACATCAATTATCAAAGCAATAATTTACAACTTATTAAGACTTTTTTTTGCAAAGGAAAAATAATTGAAATAAAAAATTCCCTTGATATTGAAAATGATGGGTGAACTAGAACAATTCAGAAAATGGATTTTAAATATTTTTAACAGAAGTACTACATAACTACTTAGTACTTATCTTGCATTTATTTTTATTATAAATATTTAATATATTATTAATTATTATCAAGTTTATAATTATACAGCATAATACCGCAGCTACTCTACTACTATACTTCAAGATTACTTATAAATATGTTTTTTATTGAAATGGTTATTATTTTATCAGTAAACTAGGTTCACGCCTACGTTCTGTTAAAACCATTTTTGCCTGGTTTTATTACTGTAAATATAGTTTTGAAATTAAAGTTGAAAATAAAATATTATTCAGTAAACAAATAAATTGATTTTGTATAAATAAATATTGTCTTACCGATTCAACTACCAAAAAATGTTCAATTTAAACGGTTGCATACTAATTTCATACTGGTTTATGCTGCACTTATTTTTTACTTTTTTTGTTAGGAAAACTTTTGAGAAATTTGAAATAAAAAGTGTCTTTAAGTTATTCTGTTTTCGATATTTTGTAGCTGCAGTAAAATGTCAAACTTTAATAAATTAACCAAAATATTTTAAAATCGTATGATATCTAGGTAAAGCTCATATATATTTTTGGAAAAAATATTAAGTCTCTAAATAATTTTGAGTTTTTGAATAAAAAAAAAACAGAATTAATTTTAAAAAATCTGGTTTTTCGTAAATACGTTAATACATATAGGTACCTGGTATAATGGTAATATTTGTTGTTCAACGTGTTTTTCTCAATTTCTTTCGGTTATACAGATTAGCTCGTAAAGTATTGAGGTTTATCTACTAATTATGACTCCTCCTCTACCAAAAAGTAGAAACTAGAATCAATTTTCTACCAGATATTTTTTTGAAGTTGAAGATCTGGGTAATTTTTCTGAGGTGTTTTCAGACATAGAAAGAACACTCATCAGACTGTAGATATCCGTAAAACCATTGTAATTATCATTCAGATTAGAGTCCAATATTATTTTATGTGGATTTGAAGAACATTTGAGGGGTGGTCACCTCCCCCTCTACAGATAATCCCTTATAAATTTCAGGTATTAGGTGTATTTATGACTGGGGAATATAATACATTTTTTGTATTTATTCATCAACGAATAGACAACGTTATTTTGTATCAAACAAACGGTTTGTCCCTACATTTTAAAACTAATCGTTATAATTTGACTTATTAAATTATTACCGGAACACATAGCTGCAGGGTTGTGTGGTGGACAGTGGTGATAAGATTTTTTGTTTTCTTACCTATAAAAATGTTTACCGGGAGCATACTTCGTGTACCTGCGTAGTAGTCAAATTTAATAACCAACTGTGGGTTATACTGTATACATTGCAGTAGTGTTGTTTTTGGAAATTACATCGTTGGTACTGACGAAAAATAAGTACTTGTAAAATAACGCGAACAGTTCTAAAATGTGATAGTAAAAATTCAGGTAGGAACCCGCAGTGAAATAACAGTGATCTACGTGAAAATAATAATTTTCTATTAATTTAATAATTTAAATAATTTAAATAATTTAATAAAAATAATGAATAAAACATGTTTATAATATTCAGGAACATAATTTTAAAGTACTTAAAAGTTAAGAACGCTGGAATAATAAATATCAGTACAAATAGTATTCTGAAAGAGATCGAATAACGTGAGTAATAATATCTTAAAGTTTGAGGGTCCATATAAACCATTGACAGTAAATTTCCTGAAGGTACCACCCTAAAATAAAATGGCGAAGGGAAAAAGCAGACATAAGAAGTCGTATCTGAAAAACGCGATATCGGATATGTATTTAGGTGAATGCATGTGAATGATTCTACGAGTGATAAAGATGTGAGAATAATATCATTATTCCACACAATAGAAAAACAAAATTGACAACAAATTTAATTTTTTCTTCTTTGTATCATAAAAGTTTACGTATTATAATGTTCGCTGTAAATCTTGACGTTTTATAAAAAATATTATACGCCCATGGTATACAGCCAAACATATATTTTCTTGTTTTGGTCTCTATAACTTTACCCGTAACTGTTCATAATCGTATACATTTTTGAAAAGTTTTGAAAAATTAAAGTTTATCTCTATATATAAATGAATTATCAAGTATAAATATTTATAAGTAATATCTATATGCTATATCCGCTCTACACTTATTAATACAATCGCTTTAATAAGTTGTAAAATACTAAAATGTCAACAATACAAAGTGTTATCAAAGAGAATATAACGGGATTCTCTTAATTTATATACTATACATTTATAATATTTTATATTTCTTATATATTTTACTACCTACGTCCTATATACTATTATTATAATATGTGTATTTGTATTTATATATATTATGTATCATGTTGGTGAATTGATTCATTTGGTTCCATTATTTTACTTGAATTAGAATGACTTAGGTATAATTATTCAAATTAGAGATTAGTACAAACAGTATTAATTATCAAAACTTTAATTTCTACCATTTTCAAATAGAAAAATAAACTTACATTGATAGTAAATTTGTGCTGGGTTTATTAAATCTATAAAATAAAATAGAAACTGATGATTATAAATTTTACCTTAGAATATTTATTAAGAATTATGTGTCATATATTCGGCTGGAACGCGAATAATTTCTAATTGAATACACATTTTCTTGATGTTTCCATCCCTTATTAATGATTATAATATATTATATAATAATTGTATAATATAATTAATTGTTTTAGAGCACCTAGTTCGGTGATATTAAGTGTTTATTATCAGAGTAAAAATTTCATTGGACATAATCGAATAATGACTTTTACGTTCGGTCAATTCATGGGTAAGAACACATTTTGAAAATATATTGTACTCTAATTTGTTTTATTAACGTGATTTAATTTTAACATATTTTAGGTAACGTGGGAGGTATAATGGGACTGTGCTTGGGGTTTAGCTTTTTGAGCTTGGTTGAGATTATTTATTTTTTAACACTCAGACCACTCGTCAACTTTTGTAACGCAAAAAGAAAATTGAAAAAAGTTGATCCAACACGCGTGTTGGGAGAAGAACCAATTTGATCTAATTTAGTTTCGTCGGCAGATGAATAGTGCCTTGCTATTTAGTTAAATGAACTATTGTTAACTATCTCTTATAAAATATTATTACAGATATTGCTGGAAAACCGGAGATACGCGATACTCTTATACACATAATAATAAATTATTAGTTTTCACAACAAATTTTTAGTATCTGATTCTTTGTATTTACATAATATAATATAATATTTATATTGAAGAAAACTTTAAACTATAAACTATATTGGAATAATGGAATTAATATCAATAATTTGTTATATTGCAGTATTGTTATGTGCTAAACTGATTTGTAGCTTATATTTTTCATTTTAAGTAATTAAACTCTTGAAAATAATAACGAAAATATAATGTTGGATGTGTTAACGAAATTTAATAATGTTTCATCGGCTTATCGCAAGTTTTCTCATCGTGATTTTCAGATATATTTTATAAATATAACTGTATCAGCATATATTATAAGTAAGCATAATGCATAGGATATAATATTACACTGATGCACAAACGTATCAAGTGTAATTCCAACTCTCTTGAAAAAATATTCATTTTTAAAAAATTAGTTGTGTGCAGTTAATCTTAGTATTATTTTTTAGTTATGCATTTCACCAATGTATGGCTAACACCAGACCTACACCAAATGTATTACACTTACCTATATAAGATATTATTCTGTTTACTAGCCATGTCCCCTGTTAATTATTAATGTATTCATTTTACAAAGCAATGTGCACATGCGAGTTGTAAGTTTGTAACTAATTAGCATCTAACATTTCTAATGCCTATATAAATAGCGTAAAGAGAGCTCACTCATTGAGTAGGTAATACTCTATGGAAGAACTGCTCTTAATAGTATGATAACATTGATATTATATTGGATTGTTGTACAAAAGATATTATTGACAATTGATCATATTGTAAATCATACCATCATTTGTCAAGTCTGGTCCTCACGATGATAGTAAAACGCTATATTAAGTGCAGTTGAATAATATACGAATAATTGCAGGTAAACATTTAATTTAATTTAATTTTATAGTTAAATTCATTTAGCATACGATTTTAAGGGTAGATATACTTTTTATTACGGACTAAGGTACCTACATATAACATTAGGCAATTCATATAACTGTGAACTTAATTGGTTAGCTTTTTTTGTGTTGGGGGGGGGGAGGGGGGCTTGAGTTTCACCTTAAGGCTAAAATTATCTTTTCACATAGACTAATTGCCTTTTTTCGTGGTATGATAAAATAGGTACTTTAGAATAATATAATTATTTGTATATCGGTGATCAAAAAGCTTTATTTATGTATAAGGCTGAGGACTTCTAATTTTCTAGTATTTCTCTATAAAGGTCGTAGAGTAATATTAGTGAGGTAAATTTCACAACACAAGGAGAGGTTTATTCAAAATTGTATTATTGCATATAGATGCGAATATTTGAGTATATTAGACAAATTAACAGCATACTATAGTATGTAGTTACAAAATTGGACAACTTTGATATTAAATATAATATTGTAACATGTAAAAATCTGTTTAATAATATCATTTTTCAAACTTGTAGCCTGTAGGTACCTATGTATTTAATATTTATTCTATAGGTTATGTAATTCATCATTTAGCCGATAACACCACGGCGTGTGTGTGAAGTGAACTTTAGTAGTTGCCCGTCATAAATTATAGTATACCTTCACAACCGTTCAACTGTTTGATTATCGTGCAATTAATTTTTCAAGTTTTATCAATTAATTAAAATATTGTTTTTTTTTATTATCTTTTATCGGGTGAATATTATAATTTAGGCAGGTACAATATTATTTCATAAAATGTTAAATTTTTTTAAACAGCGACCTATTTTAAATGCATAAGTGCATTCTTATTTTGAGATTTTCGAGTACTAGAAGTCCACACTCACAGGCCCAGCACTCTTGCGTACATATCATAACACCTACGGAACTAACGAGAGTTTTGCCAAAACCGAGTGCTGCGGTCACGAGTTAATGAGTAATGTTATTTTATTCGTATTATTATTATTATTAAATCGGTCCGCGGTCTACGATATTATTATGCTTATAGACACCACCGCGGCGTGCGGGCCATGACCTAGCTGAAATTAAGGTCTGCGCATGACTATCATATAATATCATATACATTGTGAGGTGCGCGGGGAGGGGGGCACACGGCCGGCTCGTGGGGGTTGTACCTTAACTCGGGGTGTGTGTGTGTGTGTGTGTGTGTGTGTGTGTGTGTGTTTTGTTCGGCCTGACGTTATTTGACCGTAGAACGGTTCAACGGCCATCTCCTGTTCGAGATTGTGTTCATTAATCATGTTTGTGTGTTTGGCCGATGTTTTGCGTGCGTGTAGCTATATATACAGAACATACTATACCCATAGTACTTATATATAATATACACACACACACACACACACACACACTTACCTACGACAGTGAAATGAGCTCTCCTATTCCGAGTCACCGGAAACTGATGAGAAATTTGCCGAAACTGTCACTTTTTTCCCCTCTTCTTCTGTTCTTCGCAGTTTTCCGCAATATTCCCCAAAGATAAGAATATAATATTGTACGCAGGTACCACATACGCACATTTTCGAATATAATCTACCATTATTATATAACAAAAAATTATTATGGTTATAAAGCTAGTATACTATACAAAACACCATCTGTAGTGTCCGTTCTGGACACCACTCAATCGATAAAGCCACTCGCGGAGCCTATACGAGACTTTCGAAACACCATTTTATTTCTACATCAAAACACAAAAATCATAGACTTTTGAAATTCAATGATAATTACGATTGAAATCGATAAATTATAAAATGATTTAATTCATTTTTGTAATTACACTAGACCGTACAGTAAAACCACTTAAGAAGTAAACTAATGTAAAGATGAAATTGTAATACTCATATGTAGCTAGCAGTCGCATTTTAGTTCAGGATCTTAAAAATAGGTCATAATAATATTCAATATAGGTAGTAAGCAAGTTACTAAAGCATTTATTGTGGTAATAATAATTATTGTTGAAGTACCAACGAGGATGTTAAAATAATATTATAATTTTTACTAAATTAAATATATACCATATATATTATTTATTATGTATACTACTTCATATCGAACTGTCAAAGACCAAGTTAAATCAAACAATAATGATACTGAATTCCATTTTTTTCTTTTACGTAAACAATAACATTATGCAAAGTATTCGGTGAACAGACCTACATTTTATGATATAAACTTAAATAATTTAAATTATAATGACAAAGGGGTCTATTCTCGGTGAAAGTTTAGGTCAAATTCTCTGTATTTATGGTTCACTAAAATAGCACAACACGTAGCGAGAACTAAAGCACTCGAATAAACTAAAATATTATTGCACATAATTTTATACACACACACACAAATACGAGGTGTATATAGGATATGATATATATACAACTGGTATCCATATAATAATATTATATTGACTTATATCCATCATTTCATTGTTTGCACAACGTTACAACGTATATCAAAATTTATCATCGTATATTATATTTGTCATATTATTATGTACCTAAATAACACATTTAACTCTATAAGTCATGGTCATCATAATACATTATACTTTAATAGAAGCACGCTTGAAATGTTAATTCATTCATTGGCATTAGTAAAATGTTATTAATTATTATTTTTATTAGTTTTTTTTTTTCATTGAACATAAAAACATCGGCACTAGGCCATTAGTTATTGAACTACATTTTTTTTTGCATTTTTAGTTAAGACTTAAATTAGGTTATATAATTTAATTTTTTTTAGGAGGTTGACTATGTTGATGTTTGATTGAAGATCGGGCTGTAGACGTAGAGCTTCACTTAATTGATGTGGTATGTGGTATTCGGATCTTGCATCTGAGTACTTGAAACAGTCAATAAGTATGTGTATGACGGTGAACTCCGCACCACATGATTCACATAATAATATTAATTTTTTATTGAATAATATGTGGAAAAAAGTATACATTTAACAATAGTTGTAGGTAAATCGTTGCACAACAATATTTTGTTGAAATATAAAATACCGTATACTTAAATCTGTCACTCGACCGCATTTCTTAAACTCAATATATTAATAATAATGAAAATTAAAGGAAACAACGCGAATCACCATCATGTGATACCTAAATTATAGAAGACAAAACCCAAAGATTTGCTCTCAAAAACGAGACGAGGCAAATCACCAAATCAATCAATTTGCGATCCAATATAAAGGCAATTCCAACTTCCAAGGATATCAGACGTTTTAAGCGTCTGAAAACATAGGACTTATAGCTTAAGAATTTCAAGGGCAGGACCACTTCACACATGAAGTGTGACTTCATCAAGTATAATATCATCTATGTAAAATACACTCAATTGTTAAATATTTATTAAGACCTCACAGTCGTTAAAATAAGTATTAAAGCTTTCATGCTTTGAAAAAAATTATATACATGTATAATATAATAATAATGACATCTGGATCTAGGATCGACGCGTCGACGGTATTCAACGCATAATATTTAGATAGATCTACACAGTTAATAGCATTATAATAAATATAATAATAATAATATGTAACATAATATAATATCATAATCAAGCACACTTGAATATAATATATATTTTTTAAAGTTGTCCATAATTTATAAGCTTTTGGTAGAGATTACTCCATTTGAAATGTTCACCATCTGGACATTGATTATCCGACACATTCGTTTCGTCATGTTTTAAAAACGTATCACACAATTTACTTGCAATTTTGTACGTGATATCGTCATCGATTTCACCACAGTCTTCGTAAACGACCTCAGATTTTAAATCCTTGTGAATTTTCTCGGAATCGTTTTCTGATTCCTCAGATTTTTTCTTCACTTCAAAAAGTCCGTTGACATGGTTAGCGATTTCTTTTGCTCTTTGCCTCACCCACGGAGAACAATATTCTATATTTTCCGACCAATGAAATCGATGTTCTGAAATATATTTTGAGTGCATTTCTAAAGATGGTTTACGTTCTTCCTATATTCAATGCAGTACAGTTGATTATATTATATTTATGAGAACTTATGTAAAAGATCCTAAGTTTTAAACATTCACAATTTATAAATATTTAGCTTAAATATTAAACGACGATGGATAATACTATTGTTTATGTACAAATAAATAAATATATAACAAAACAAAAATTATTACTCGAGATTCCAAATTATCTAAAAATGAATCTGCAGTCGTTGAATTTTCTGGGAAAAACGTATCGAAGTTGGCGTTTTGACTATCTGTGGACGAACTGTTCGAATCAAAATACGAATGACTATATTGTTGAGCTACGGTTGGATTTTTTAACCTATTAGCAAATGGATTGTTACTGAAAAAATCATCAGAACTTGTGTATTGTGACGAAGAATATGAATTCAATGGCTTTCGATTTGATTGAAAAATAGTTTGATGAGTGCTTTCGTCAATGGATGGACTGTTAAGCGGTGAGTACGTAGACGATGATCGGTGAAATGATTGAAGTTTCTCGTTGGAAATCTTGAGTTTTGAAGAACACCAAGATGACTGTGTGTTCGATTGCATATCGACAATACTTTTATTGTTTTTCTCATGTTTACTGGGTATTTTATTCATATTACTCTTACGGTTCCACTGTGGCGCGTTCACTACTTCCGTAAAAGTGGCTGAACTGTTGGTTTCGTTGTTTTCGTCATTATTACCGGGTAATTCATTAATAGAATTTACAGTGACCATTTCAAAATTGGAGCGACCTTAATCATGTATCTTGACTGTTTTGATGATAATATTATGTAAAATAATAATTATTATGGTTATTATAGTCATTATTAGTATTACTCTACATGGCAACAAAACACAGGATAGTTATTTCAATAGTTTCAAGAATATATTGTTATGAGAACTTACTGTTATTATACCCACTTTTTTTATTTTTCATAAACTATTTCAACCAAAATACTAAGACAAGTTTTTTTTGAATTTAATACATTTTCAAATATTATTAGGTTGTATTGTGTTTGAGATTATTCCGAGTCCAATATTAATATTGTATTACCCAAAAGAGTATTGTTACTTCAAACTCGAATAACAGCTAGTAAAAGTTCAAACTCATATAGAATTATTGTTTAGCTTCAGCACGTAAAATCTTAAATGAAGTAAAAGAACACATGCTATTGGTTGAACTTGTGTATTAAAACATTTAAAACTATCAGATGCGCTTATATACCTACCTACGCGTATTTTAATTAAAATGTAAAACAAAGTTTTTATTAGAGCATAATATAGCATACCCAAAGTTTAAGTTCCTTAGGTATGAGGAAGTACGTCAGGGAAAGTAGTTGTCACGGTTTTTTATTCATAATATTCACTGAGATTATATGAGTTTTGATATTATGACCGTGTCACGTTGCCGATTTTGCACGCAGCGAACCATAGTTATTTATGCACATGATAATACAAATAAACCACTTCGTAAAATAATGAGCGGCATCCAAATAATTTTTTTGTAATTTATTAAAATGTATTAAAATCCCAAGCTTAATCTTTTCACTTTGTATTTATTGATAGTGTGGTTAAACTATACGAATGGCGATAGGTATTACCTAGGTGTCTAAATGTAAAAAAAAACTTTTACTCTTGTTTATTATTCGATTACCTAATTTTCATTGTAACTGTGTAAGAACATGGGTAGTTGAATTTGAAAAAAAAATAAGTGTCATCTCGAGAAATAGAAGGTTAAACTTCTAATTTGTGTAATAATTGTATCCACATAGACATAACCTTACTATTTACTTAGAAAATATAATGTGATATAAAAACATTGTTACTGAATTCAGAATTTGTAATTTTAGATTCTGAGCGGAGCAATGTTTGTCATGTTTGTGTCTGTCACCAGCTTTTGGGGCAATGAAAATGCTTCGATTTTCTTCAACAGCATCTTTTCTGGTAAGAAAGTGAATCCAGTTGGTACTTTGGAAAAAAAAAATGTCGACTGAGAATCCAAGTTACATTTTTATGAGAGTTTGAAGTTGAAATTTGTACAACATTAGATATTCACTAGATTTCTCATTTACCCAGCGATTTTCTGATTTTTTTTAAACCCAAAAACGAATAATAACTGTAGATATTTTAAATTTACACTATATATTTATTTTATTAATTCATATACTTGATAACATTTTCAAAATATTTCGACTTGTTTTGAGCTGTTTAAGACATTTAATTACATTTTTTTAGTTTTTTTCTGTAAATGTCAATATAATTTTATTTGCTGGGAAAAAAGAGTGAAAGTTTAATACAATGCTTCTGATATATTGTTGCAATATTAGTTGAAAAATATTAAAAATCCATATGCACGATATTGTTTTATAAGCGTATAAAGTTCAAATTTTGACAACATTTATCAAATTAAAAATGTATAAATGATTTTTTAGTTAAATATTTTTAAAATGTTCAAGTTTTATATCTAAAGATCAACCATTTAAAACAAAGTAGTTCATTCTGTAACCAAAAAATAAAAATATATATAAACACAGTTTTTTTATAGTGTTATTTTATGTTAAAATTTGGTCGAAATTATATTTTAAATAACAAAGAATAAAGATTCAAGTGTTCTAATTAAAAAATATTATTCGTGGGTACTTGACACTTTTAGTGGATATTATTATATTTTATACACATAATGACTCTTTGAGTGTAGTTTTTATTTGGCAAAAGTGATTTTAACCTACTGTAGTACTTAGGCTTAATGGTAAAATAATTTACATTTATCACAATCATAATATCATAAAATGTACTAAATTAGAAATCACTAAGTGATATACTATAGGCTAACAAAATGTTTTCGCTCAGAATCGTTTTTCGTATACAATGATTTTATATCATCGAATTCAAGTTAAATACCATCCATTACAGTGAGCCGATTGTTACCTACTGCATTACTGCACGACTCAGTGACATCCACTTGTCCACTTTTTTTATTTATTTATTATATGAGCTAAGAGAATAATTGTTTTACTAGGTAAGCTAAGTGCAATTTTTGGGAGGCCCATTTGAACATTTTGTTTTTTGGTTGTAATAAAGATTCAAAATTATCTGTGTTTTGTTGTACCAAAAATGTTGTAATTAAGCCCAATGAAAAACTAATATTAGAATAAAACTTAAAAGTAATTTTGTTATTTGTGAAAAAATTGTCTAACTCTGATAATATAGAACGATAAGTGATTAAAAAAGATGCCGATTTAAATATTATATTTCCTTTGAGCATCAAAAACACAAAATGTCTTTATCGTTTTCATATTTTCTTACCTACATATTACCTATATAAATAGAAAATATTTTTAAAAAATGGTATTGATTGATTGAGTATTGGCACATATTGTATTAAGGATATTTAAAAATATTCAGTTTCAAATATATTTTTGTACAGATGTCTACTCGATGTCTCGATGATCACTAATTGTAAGTTGGTAAAAGTAAAATACAGAAAGTTGGAACAGAAACTCTATAAAAATAGCGGATTAACCAAGTACTAAAATGTCCTTTGTTTGCGGACACAATGATAAGTAAAGAGTCCTTATCTTCTAAGGCTGTGGTTGACAGTATAAAGGCGGATTTTCACTATGATAAGCTTTTGCCGTGTACACGAAAAATAATCATTTATGTCTAACAACATGGTAACACAACCTAACCAAAGAATCACAGCAAAGCATTTAAGCGAACTTGTATAAAGGAAACCCGTTTGAAGGTCTGTGATGATCACAGAGTATATAACAATGATTGGACATGGACAAATATAACCAAGCGTATATTATGTCCCCGGGAATACCTATTACCAGCCTTTTACCAGCCGTATACCAGCTGTGGACCTATAAACTACGTATTTAGTTAAGTTTTGGTTAGGTTAGGGTAAGTTGTTTATAGATCTATGATACCGGCATACCCCGTACCCCACAGCGTCGTAAAATCGTGGTCTCTCACACTGCAATCACAAAACGAGTAAACGACTGTGTAGGAAAGAAACACGAAAGAGCTTGTTAATTGTTTTGCTGCGTGGCCGCGTCGTTCATTTACTTGGTTAGTCAAAGATCAATTAATTCATTGTTCGGTTTACTGAAACCGTAAACACCGTTTGACGACTTTGGTCTAGTGCGTAGTGCGTAGTATGTCTTGTTATATTGTTTTGCATTTATTAAATATAATGTGAAATATCTGACCATTTTGTTTTAAACGTTTTAAACAAATTTTACGTTCCGGATTTCTTTATTAAAGAATTAAAAAGTAAGTTTCAGTATTTCGGTCAGTAGTGCGTTTCTTTGGGTACAATTTTTTTTTCGCTGCGGCCTCAAAGTTGTTATAACGACCGTGGTGTATAAATATAATCAACATTTTCAATTAATTTTATTTCTTTATTATACACGATGTTTTGAATGCAGTATGTTATATTATGGTGTGCTATAGTGTATTAGTGTCCATATTCCGCACAATATCCTATTACTTTTGTTTCCAAAGAAATGTACGAGTATTATACATTATATGATATCTAAAGTATAATACCTCAACTCGAAAATGATATCTTGCAGTATAAAATAAATTGAAGTAAACAAATCTTTAAAATATTTCTCAAATATAGTATACTATTATGTTATACTATAGCTATTTAGCCTTTTGTCATCTTGTTTAATTTTAAATATGCCATATAAAACAAGCTTCGTATATAGTTTATAGCAAGGTTTTTATGGTCATGTTATATTACATATTATTATACGGTTTTAAATTGGCTCTAAAAATCTGAAAAACTTGTTTCATACAAACATATATATTTAAAATTAAAAACGTCTTTATTAAGATTTAAAAATGTTCCAATTATAACTGTATCTCAAAAGTCCTGCTTTTTTGTCTAAAACAATAGACGCGTGAAGAAATTATATTGGGTAACACATAACAACATAATCATATTATAATTTTGTGTCGTCTAATTAAAATCAATAGATTCAACCCAATTATTGAAACGCAACCCTTGTAATATTTCTAATTTCTAATTTCTAATTTCGAATAACTCTACTCATACTTCACATCCATACATATTGATTAAATTATAAAATGCAGTTTAATAATTTAGATCTACTCTCGTGATGTAGTAGACACACGAAATATATTTCAGTAATATTGAATGGATCATAACTATAAACACTGAGCTGATAAACAATAAATGGAACAGCGATTGTTCACTGCGAGACACTTCATCATCATGACGTCGCTATAAAATAAACAAAACAATAGGATCTATAACGCATATTTGCACGTACGTCCCTCGGGTCGTAATAGACAATATTAGATATTTTATATTTTAATAAAATCAAATTATAATCAATATCGGGCGTTTACGTAGAATAAAATATTGTTCGATACTTTGGTTGAAGATGTTTCAATATGTGATGTCTTAAATTTTGTTATACCTACGTTTATAATAATTATTATTATAAACGTATAACAAAATAACGTATAGACGTTATTTATTGTTTTTATTTTTTATTATTGCACTTTTACGATAGTTTTTTCGCACTTGGCATACAATAATACATTCAAATATCATTCTCATATGTTTTCAGTTTTTGATACGTAATGGTAAATTAATTGCCTATATATTCAAATCTCGCGGTATCGAAGAATGTGCAACGAATGAACTTACTACAAAACCATAAGTAGATACACGACTCACACGACTCAGTATTAATTCGAGAATATAACCTCTCTTGATTATATATAATTATAAATTGAACACATTTTTAAGACATCGATCGAATTTGTTCCCTTAAAAGTGTATTTTTGGCTTAATGGTTATTGGTAATAATATAAACTGACCAAACAAAATATGTTATAATTGAGACTGCTATTATAGATTTCTATAATATTCGGATATAACAGTAGAGTCTCATAACTATTGGTTTTATGATAATGTGTTTTTTTTCAGTAAACCCTTTAAAGGGCAGTAAATGTGCTCATACTCTTTTATGTGTATTACTGTAGTGTCGGTTGATGGGGAATTGTATGCTTTCATAAATAATTATATTGTACTTTTGAATTTTTGATATTATTGTAAGAAAATTCGTTAATTTTTCAGAAAAACATCAAAACAGCAAACATTACATTAATATGGAAGTTCAATTAGTATTCAATATTTTCGTATAAAGTAATATAAAAAAAAAAATGAAAATATCGACTATATACCTATTAAATAAATTTATTAAGCACTATAAAGACTTAAAATGTTTCAACCATTTAAGTTTAATTTAATATTTACATTAGTGAGGTAAATACATGAATACATGTATCGAATTAGTAATTTTACGTAATAATATTTTAAAATGTTTAACATACATTATTTTATTATTGACAATAAACGTCAAACCTTCAACAAAAATAACAAACAATTAATACAATTATTATAAGTTAAGATAATTAATAAGTAAATTTTAGATGGATGATTAACAATTAATTGGTATAGATGTATTATACATGGACATGAATGTTGTACGACTACACATTTTACATTGGGTTATAACTAGTAACTACCCAACTATAATTTAATATACCTAGGTATTTATGGGTGAATAAATTAATATTACAAAACGTGTTTACTGTTTACATATAATTATATACATTTAATATTATGCTGTTTTTATTCTGAATTGTTTTCCTTGTTGAAAGTGTTTTTATTTCAGAGATGAAAATTACCTACATCAAATATAAAGAAAACAAACAATTTAAAATTCGTTAAAAAAAGTTTTAACTAAATTCTAAAACCTTTTTAACCTGTGAATTCTCTTGAGAATATTTTTTATATTTAGCGCTGTCTGAAATTCCGGTTAGAAAATGTAAAAATATTGATCAGTAGGTATACATTATCAGTTCAAAAACATCAAGTGTTTATTTTTATAGTTATTAATACTTTGTTTGCTTATAAAAGGTCTGGACACATCATATTATTGATTTCGATTTGTGTTAAAAGAAATATGAATTCATCTCATTAAATTCATATAATTTGCGAAATTAGGAAGACCATTATGTTTATGGTGATTATATAATAATTTTAAAATCTTCGTGAAATTCAAAAAGTCTTGAGAAAATTAACGTTCAGTATGATCAAATTTAGAAACGGAAATTTGAAAGAAAATTGGTACCTAATTTTAAATTGACTAATTATTTAATTTGAATAGTTAGGTACTATAGTAGTTATAGGTACTTAACTCGAGATATGTATGAGGTAGATTAATCAGATGCTCCGCAGTCTGAGCACGGCGCACTCGTGTGATATGAAAATAAATAAATCAAACAAACTACTTATTATTGATGGCTTACTTTTTTTATCGTTCTATAATATTGTAAATATATTTTTATCCTATATTATATTTTTTTTTCAAATCTAAATTGTCTAATAAGTGTAAACATAATTACTGTAGGCATTGAGTGGACACTGCTTCGCTTCACCAACCGTGGTCGTATATCTAATAAGAGAGTTTTAAATCTTTACTTTAATATTAATAGCAATAATAAATCATCACATTCAAAAAATGATTCTAATCAAGAACAGTATTGATCGTGCCTGTAAAAAATTCTTGTATTGTTTTTCGTAAGAACTCGTTGGAAGTACATAACGTGCTGTTCGTACTATATGATAGAGTCCAGTAGTAACAGAACATATAGCAGTTTTGTTTCTTTGATTAACATTTTTAAAGTAATTTTCAAATTTTAAAAAATATTGATCAGATTACAAATTTTTATTTTTATTTTTAAAGACCATATTCTATACCGATAGTCCGTCTTTTAAAATACTTACTTTTGCTGTGGTAATTTTTTTAGTTTCAAAAATTCACACTAGCACACATTTTTATGGAAAGCTTTAATTTGTAGAACAATATATAATTCAGAGGAAATAAATTAGAACGTTACATTATAGAGAACGATCAATCTCAACCGTCTTTCTATTGGTCGGTAATTGAGTAATTGTTATGACCGCGGGGGTTTTTGGGGATTTTGAAATGACATACAGTCAGGAACCGATTATTCAACTATTTATGGTTTTGTTGAACGACGTAACTGTGCACAATTTATGAAACAGTTCGCTTTTATTGCTAGTTTGTGATATTACAGACTCAGATTCACCAAACAAATTTTTAGCCCCCCCCCCTCCTTATTATTTTTTATTCATTCATCGATATTTTGGGTAAATCCAAATCCTTGCCCAAAAAAAAACTTTTATGGGTTCTATGTAAAAATAATTAATAATTTTATGTAAGTTTATAAATATATAATAATCAATAATATATTAATATTGTGGATGTACTCTGACGTACAATTTAGTGTGTGCCAGGAATCAAAACATACATCAAGTCGAAGACTAGGACACATGTAAGAAACATATAATAGGTGAACTTTATACAATAAATATAGAAAGATAATATTAGGTGTTCAATAAGACTATCATAAAATTTGTATCTAAATAATATATTCGTATACATTTATTAAATATATAATAATATAATATCATACTTGTATTGTTGCTTACTTTTATTTTTAATGACAAGGGAGGGTGAGCTTTTACTGAATGATTTGTTTTCAACTTTGATTTTACAGGATTCCCTATGATACCTGTATATTAAACTCTAGCGATGCTCATGATGGGTAGGTTAACTATTAAATTCTAGTCATGCCCATGGTTATATGGAATTGTGTAGGTATACGGTAGTAGGTACCTAATGTACGTTTCCGATTTTTTTCCACTAATGTTTCGAGTGCAATCGTACATAGGGTGATTCACCAAGCATGCTCGTTCACTTTTTTCTTCAAAAATCTGATGTTTTAAATTTCAAATACGCAGACCATATTTTCAAATTCTTGAGTTTATTCGTACTATTTGAGGAGTGCATTGTGGAGATACAAACTTCTGTTTTTCAAATAAGAACACCCCTATTCAACTATAAATTATACAGAAGATCATTTTTCTGAAATTTTTGATCAAAATCAAAATGTATGCCAGTGGTTTTTTAGTTATTTAACGTTGAGTTCTTAGGATAAAAGGTCCATGGTAATGAGTTTATAAGATATAGGGCTATGATGATTTGAACATTTTAGTCTTTAATATTAATTTGTCGAAGTATTTATTAAACTCGGGCCATTTTTACGTCTATTTAATATTTTTGTAAGACCCGTTTTAAGGACTATTATGCTTACTACCTTTACAGACATTTTAATAACTAAGAAACTAAACTCATTCGAAATTCAAATGTTGAACATCAAAATTTTCAAAAAAAATTATTCTCTAATTAATTTACTGTTCTTATTTGAATATTTGTATCACCACATGACACTCTTTAGTCCTTAAGTAGTACAAAAAAATTCAAGAATTTTTGAAAATATGGTCTTTGAATATATTTAAAAATTCGGAAAATCAGAATTTGAACAAATTCATCATTAAAGAAAAAAATGGGGGTGAGCATGCTCGGTGAATTACCCTGTATATAACTTTATCATTATATATTTATAACTCAATCATTAGTCAACATATACTATGCTTAGGTACCCGAATCAGCTGTTTAGCTTATTCGATTTTCTCGTATATTTTAGTAGGTGTTTGGACATTTCCATCCAAGGTATACCCTATTCTATGTATTTTTCACGGCACACCGGCAATCCGTCACATAAGATTCAATTTTCTACTTTACCATTTTACCCAACTGTGACCCATCCTAAATGAGTTTCAAAAAAAAAATAATTTGACAGATATTTTCGATTTAAACTATCTAAGAAAGAGTGACCCTGCCGGGATGGTATATTTTTATGTGTGAAAAAAATTGTTTTCTACTTTTGTATGGAATAATCTATGAGAATACTTTAAAAGGTTAACGTGTAGGCACTGTAAACTATATTTGTGGTACGTGGTAATATTATTTGAAACTAACAAAAAAAAAAATCGATCAGTTTTATATTTATGAAATGATCTACATTGTTCTGAATTTTAAAATATGTTTCTGTGTAAATATTATGCGATGCAGAGTCATTGTTAAAAAACTTGTCTGTGTAAAGTAAAAATCTATCCTAACCTGTAATCACATTAATGGTATGGGAAGACACTTTTGGAAAGATAGACTGGGCCTTTGTGCCGAAAATGTTAAATGGTTTAAAAAAAAATTGTTGGTGTACTTATGATTAAAATGATATTTGTACCTATAGGTATACAATATTATAATATATTATATTATCTATAACCCTACGTAAGCTATAACCATCCATAACATTGAAATAGTAGTATAAATCTGATATTTGTTAAACACGATAATTGTTTATAAATATCCAGTTTCAAGTTTGTTGGAGATGGTTTTTATTGTTTCAAATAAATATTTTGTGTAAACCAAATATTAAAATTCATTAATCATTATAAATAAAAAATAAAATATTAATTAATATAATTCTTAATAATATACAATTTATATAACGTGAATTAATTTTTTTTAAACACGAGCATTATTTTTGATTTTTCTTAATATTACTATATGCAATTATTTTTATAATGCTTTTGAAAATTTGAAGAACTACCACAGCACCTCAAATAAAACTTTAAATTGTTTCTGAAACTAAACTTACCACAGCTAGTTAATTAAATTCCAGAGTGTATATAATTTTGTGATCATGTGAATTATACTTTTATAATATTCCATAAATCACTAAACTACATCAAATAATTTTAATCACCTTTGTGCTTACGCCATCTAAATTTGATTTATGTTCATACAACAGTGAATATGGTGGTTGCTGTTGACTATTATTTAGAGAGAGATTTATTGAAGATGTATAACTAAGTCAGAAGTTGTGAAGTATAGATTTCCCGTATAAACACGTTTGGATTACTATAAAAGTCAAAATAAAATCAATATTTGGTCCATTCCTATCTTATTATAAAGTTGTTTGTTATATTTATTATGTAGCCAAATGAAAAACAAAAATTGAATAAAATATACTATTTTAAACTGTTTTCTCTGAAAGATTTCATATTTTTATCTAAAAGTAAATAAACATCTATGTACAAAAGTATCGTTAGGTTGTGTGTAAAGTATCTATAGAAGAATTAATAGATAAACTTAAAATATGAAATAATATGTTACCTATACAATATTATAGGTACATATTATAATTTGCCTAATAGTATACTTTATACTGCTGTCTGGTGCCAATAATGAATAAATTGTTGAAAAAATGTATGCTAAAAAATGTAATAAAAGCAAACGTTTATAAGCAAAGACTGCGCTTGTTGACATTTCTACAAAGTTTTTCGACGGTCGTCGGTCGTTACTCGTTGGTAGAAGTTATTCGCTCTACGATTATAGAAACTACTGCAGCAGAGTAAATCCAAAAATGACCTCTTCAAAGTAATGTATAAACTCAATTTTCGATCTGCATGAAAGTTATTCCGAAGTACTCCTGTCTAGAAAAAAGTCCACAGAAAGTGACGATAAAATCAAATCATTGTCATGCCAGCAAGTATTGTAGATTATTCGTTCCGTTCAGAATGGAAAATAAGTTTACTAATAATTTGAAATCAGAATAGAAAATATATGACAGCAGAAACCTACGATTGCTCCGTCACGGATGAGAATAATTCACTATTGCGTCGCGTTTACTAAGCACCCACTATAATTGAAAACAATTTAAATCAATTAATAAATCAAATATCGTTCAATGAAAAAACATTTTTATTTAAAATCAAAAAAAAAATTAAAAACTACTCTGTGTAATAATTTAATTTCAAACCTTATCAACGCTCTCTGAGTAACTTGTAAATTAGCATATTTGCATACGATTGTTCGTGTTGACAGCCACGAAGGTTTGAATTATTTAAAGGAACACGAAAACGATAATAATATATCATATTGTCAGTTTCACGACACCGTGTAGTAGTGCTTAGTGCAATTCATGACAATTTACATTCATGCATCAACAACACGAAGTTATAAAATGCTCTAACAGTTATGCCAAAGTCATAAAAATGAATACTAATATTTTGGAAGTACATATAAGCAAACCATTATTCTTTTTTTTAATGGTTGCAATTTGGTTATCGAATATATTATGTACATATATTTTTTTTATGAAGTATAAACTGATATAATAAAGTGTTTATATAACCTAACATTATATAATGCCATTTATCCCATCGTAATATTATAAGTGACTAAAATATAGAAAAAAAATGTTTCAATTTATGACCACGCGATATTGTAAAGTCAACAGTACAATATAATAATTGTTTATTAATTATTATCCGAACGTGTGCAACTAAATTGCAACAAAATATATTAAGTTAATTTTTAAATCATTTACTTTTATAATTAATTAATCGTGTTTGCTGCAATAAAATATATTACTGTGCTCAGTAATATTATGGTATTTTAATTGTATCGATCAAATAAACGCTATTGGTATACAAAATTTGTAAGTATGTACATTTATTTTTCAAAATCAATATTGGCACCCGGCTAATACTTAATAAAAATAATAATAATCTAACGTAACGTAATGAAAAATTATTGATTTCTACCCATAACAAAAACCGGTCGTATATATCACTATTATGGTTGGAAAGCACGGAAAACGTACATAAAATAGAGTCGCGCGTTATTATTACATTAATATGTTTTCATTTTCATTATTCTTTCTTTTGAATAAACTCGTCCGTCGAGGACCACCGGGATAACAAATTTCTGCAATTACGCACTTATCAATTATACTTATAAAATATATAGGTATTATGTTTATATTATTATTATTAGGCTTTTAAAATGTCTTGAAATTTATTATTTCGGAATATTTCATTTCTAATCTATGAAAAATAAATATTAATTCTATCGAAAAGCTTATAGCCATCAATATTTGCAAGTGAACATTTTTAAAAATTGGTTTATTGTATGAAAGTATAAAACAAAGAAAACATGTAACATATTTTAAAACTCATATAAAAAAATGTTTGGTGTTTTTTTTTTTATTACTTATTACTTTAGGTACCTACTTGTTGTAAATAGTTTGATAATGATTTAAAACTACTAATATGTATTATAATTTATAAACTGAAGTAGTGCAGAGTGTAATAACTTAACAAGTTTATAATTTCATAAATCAATAATAACTTTAAGACAATATAAGTTATGTTCCTATTGTTGTACTGTATTTAATTATTGTATAATAGATTGTTGATTTTCAATCACCTGAGATTTTAGTTTTTCTGATATGATTTATAAGCTAACAACTATAATCCAATAATTAATTCCAATAAACCATATTTTATATTTTTACAGTTATCAGTTATAAACTTAATTTATAAATTATAACTATTAACATATTTTAGAAGTTCATAAATCTTGGTTGACAACTGATAAGTTATCTACTATCAATGAGTTCTGTGTGTAGGTAATTACTAATTAGCATACAATTTCTAATCATCTTTTACCGATCACGTTTAAAAGAAGAAAAAATATTGTTTATGATTTCATTGAAATATTTCAAGAAGAGTAAAATTAGAGACCCTTTATCTAGGCGGTCTGGTTAGGGCGGGTTACCCAACGTGGTCTTTCACCGCCGCTTGTGGACGATTAAAATTAATGTCGAGCGACCTAAGTACACTTCATATTTCCGTGTGCTCCCAGACGCAACGCGATCGTACGTGTAAGACCTCAGGAACGATAACAATATTATCGTGCACCGTACTGTACGAAAACATCTGCAACAACAACAACAGAAACAACAACAATAACATCAATGACGATGAAGAGAAAACTATATTATCTATATTTGTATATTTTATACTATATTATACAGACAGGGTGGAATAATATTACGATATGCGTATTCGATATAGTGATATATATATAATATATGCACGAAAAACGTTAAAATAATATAATTTAGGTATAGAAATAAATTTAAATAAATGTGTAATTAAAAAAAAAAAAATGTAAACCCACTTTACGCTGATAAACATTTTCGTTGAAGTGAATTTTATCAATAATAATAATAAAAAAAATATAGTTACCTATAATAATCATTCAACATTTACTGATGTGGGAAAAAAACATTTTATTTATAAATGTATAAATAATATGCAGTCGATGTATTATATTCTAAGAACTCAAGTGCGTCCGAATATTAAAAAAAAATCTCCATCTCCAGATGTCATTATTACAACGGTATTAATTTTGGAAAAAGATTTACAACATTATTATACCTTTGTTTGGAAGTTTTTACTCGAGGTAACGTAAGAAACTATGCTGAAAATTAGAAAATGTAAGCTTAAAACATAAAGTGTGCACTATAACAATTACAAATATCATGCAAAAGAATGGTAAAAAAGTAAAAGTAAATATTATTTATTTGGAGAATTTGTCAGTAGGTATTGTGTTATTAGATTTGCAAGCACAGAAGAAATCGTTTATAATGAAGTTCAATGGACCCGGAAAAATAGGTCATAATAACCGACGATATTCATAACTAAAGATCGGATTTATATGTGCTTAAACTTTTAAAAATAAGATGTTTCTTATGCTCTATAACTTCATAAAAATAATCTTTTATATGAAAAAATATTTTTTTTTCATAAAAATATATACTAAATTCTGAAAAAAAAGCAGTCCATACAAATTATAAGGTAGTTTAATCCTAATTTTTAAAAAAATATTCAAACGGTCATATTTAATCCATAATATTCTAATTTCTAATACCTAGTTGATTTTATTATCAATGCTATGTTCTTAATTTCTTATCAGTATTGCTTTGTCATTTTGTCATGATATTTTCGTATATGATAATATAATGAAAATATTTTTTTATTTCTTTATAAGCCATTAGATTTTTTATGAAACATTCAAAATTAAATTGTAATATGCCAATATATTCCTAATACATGTTTTTTGCATAAAATTCTCTAAAAAATGTTGTGTATCAGTCATAAGTAAAAAAATCTAAATACTAAAGATGCGAAAACATAAAAATCCGGTCTCTCGTCATGACAATTGAAATTTAGAAAAAACATATTATAAAATAGTACCCATACATTTTGTTATTATATTTAAATCACCAAACTATGTACTTCAGTAAAAAGTTAACAGTATAATCGTTGCATATTAAAAAATCTGTTATTTTTGTTTGTGCTCGTACCTAATGTGTTTGTTTTTTTTTTTATAAAAATTGTGTAGTTTTTTCGTTTTTCGTTTTTTAAAGTTTAGTTTTGAGCTTATATTATTGATAGCCATATAATTTGACACTGGTGGTTTAATATTTTTCGTTATCTTGAAATTTATTACTATCATAAACTATCGATTATATAGACCGTATATTTCATGGTTATTACTGTAGATATGCTATTTGTCTAAATTTACCAAAAACAAACGTCATTACAACACATTATTGTTATGACCATACGTCATAACAATAATAATAACAATAATTTATTCGTTTGAATAAAACGGGCCAAATCCCAGTTTGTAATAACAGATGAAATTAGACTTAAATTAAATGTAACAGGTTGATAAACAAAACCAAAATATATAAAGTTAATTTATAATACCTAAGCAATATAAGAAAGTCGTAACAAACGATAAAAATTAGCATCAACCTTACGTGGGTTTTGTTGAACCTTATTAATTTCAAGTCAATTAACTCGGTTATAAAACCTTTGACGTTACAGGCGACCGTTTGTTAGGTTCTTTAAACGGTAAAATAAATATAATATAATAGGGTGCATACAAAATATATAATATAATATAATTATAATATAATTATTGACATGCACTTACATAACATAAATCCATCGCCAAATCACATGCACGTATTACTATTATTACTTACCAGTTACCACGGTCGCGACAGAAGCAGACGACGCGACGTATCGCTGTCTCGGCGGCGGCGGCGGCGGCGTCGTAGTCGGTCCGCGTGGCCATGCGCGCCGAAACGTTCGCCGGTCGCATCCTGCGCGCCCGGCACAGTCACGTGTGTATCGCCGCAAAGGATGCGGTGTCCTGCCACAGCCACCGTCACCGTCGCCACCACCACCGTCGCCACCACTAACGCCACCGCTAACGTCACCACCGCCACCGCAGCCGCCGACGTCGTTTTTCTATTGTTATCATTCGACGACAACGCGTCGACAGCGGCGCACCGGTGCACTGGTGGTCGTCCGTCGTCGCCGGCCTCATAAAACGCGACCACGCCGCCGCACACACGTCGTGTCGGCCACGACAGACGAGCGTGTGGACACCGCCGCCGCCGCCGCCGTCATCATCCGATGTCCGATTGCGACGCATCGCACACGACCACACAGGTATATAATACACCGTTATAAGACGCGTTGCCTTAATTCCATCAAATTTCAGCATCAGGTGTGAAAACCCGAGGCCGGAATAATGACCAATTGGGCCCCGGGACACCATAAACTTAGTGGGCCCCGTTGGTGCAAAGGAATCTTAAGCACCTCCGGGTCCAAATTTAGCGCCTCTTGTTTTTTTTTTTTTTTTTAGGTATAAGTACGTCTAAATTTTATTATCATAGTGAAATACCATCAATTTTATGTTTTTAAATTATTAAATATTTACCGGCAAACAATTAAAAAAAACTTTGTTCATAACTATGGTGCGTATGACTTTAGTCATAATATCAATTCGTTATAAACTATCAAATCTTCTTATAAGTTATAATTGTTAGAAGATTTAGCATTAAGATGCACATTACCGAGAAATGAATTGGTTACGAGTAATTATAAGCCAATGGGTCACATCAAAAAGCTGAGTGTAAATTAACGCTGTGGTGGGCAGTGTATTACATTTAACAATAAACCTTCTTAAATTTTATTTAATTATCATAATTTCATAGTCACACTTTAATATATTATGAGTAAAAAGAGTTTTATAAGTATAATATACCTATTATGCTTTATTATTTATATGAAGTGTGTTAAAATGTGTATACAATTTCGATCGGTTATTGTATGGGTTTATAATTTATAAGATTATTTAATTTAGAAGTAATGAGTGTGTGGAGAATCTGTGAGGCATTTACAGTTACAGCACTCCACGTTATAGAGGCCTAGTTACGCCTGTGATGGGTGGTCTATCTTTCAACTTTAACTGTAAAAAAAATACAACAATACGTTTTTACGACAGTATTGTATAATTTTGTTCTATATTATCACGTATAATCATTGATAATAAAGATTAAAGACTATCATCTATGCTCGAACAATTTAGTTCACAACTCAAATTTTATAAACTTTACCATATTGTTATCAATTATTAGAATACCAATTTATCATTTAGTAATTTTTCGTGATATTAAATTAAGAACATTTTTTTTTTAATTACTACCTACTTATACAATTTTATATTTTTGAAAACTGTTTTTGACGTATATAAAAAAAAGAATTGAGTAATATATTTGTGAATGACCACGCGTTTCCCTTCGATCGCTGACAATCTTCTTTTTTCAAAAATAGTTTATTCCTTATCATTATGCTTAATGTGACAATGCAATTGTTTCAATATTATTTAAAATATTTTTCAATTTAGATTGTGCATAATATTTTACGCGTAAATACAATATTGTTGTGAACAAAAATGAAAAAATTATAAATAATTAAATTTTCAAATTTTAAATGATATGCGAGTATAGAATAATATGTATAAATAACTATAATATTATCATACTAAAGTTAAGCTATGCGACGCCTAGAAACTGCACAGACATATCTATTGAACTGGTTGACAACTTTTTCTCTGTCAATAAGATCATTTTTTTTTCGATTTGTAGTAGAGCCAAACTATATTATAATAATAAGTCGATGTTCTTGGCCCATAGCGGTTCTAAGTTTTCAGGCTCCATAAACATCAAAAACTACTTTCACAATATACGATCGATACTGTGTTCCTGTTGCGTTAGTGGGAATTGTTAGAAAAAGTTTTAAACATTTTAAATCTCGAAGGAAATCCTTATTTATCTTCATTGTATTTATCATGTATTAAAAAAAAAAATAGGTTAGAGTATTGAATAACAAAGTATTAAAACAATTATAGTAGATAGTAGATACCATCATTCAATATTTAGCATGGTTACATATTATTATCGCTACTAATATTATGTTGCCACAATAGTTGTTACCACATCAGTTGGTGTGTGTCCATTATGGTGGACGTCAAATACTATAACTTTATATTATTTTTATTATTATTATTTTTTTATTAAAGAAGAAAGCCTCGATGACGTGACCATTGGATTACTAATATTATAATGACTGTAATTGTATTAATTTTATATCAAATTAGTTTTTGTTTTTTTTTTTACATTATGTAATAACTCTAATGTTTATGAAAAAAGGTATAAATATATCACACTAAGTGTACCACTAAACTATTTATAAAAATATAATTTTTTTTTTGTAAATCACATAATATGTGGACTCCAAAAACGGCCGCTTCCTTTAACCTTTTGATCACCTCAAATTCAAGTAATACTCGTGGAGTGGCAACTGAAACTGCAGAATTACGAGTCGTCGAAGGTATTTTGTTATCATATATATTCATCGTGGGAAAGATAATACGAAAATGTAGAGTTAGCGCAGAAAAGCCAATTTAAAAATATCTCCTGCTCCCCCTTAAAAAACAAAACTATGAGTATTCATTTTCATAATCATATAATAATTTTTTATTTTTAAATAGCTTTTAGTTTAATACTTTTAAAGTAGTCAGTATTATAATACTAAAACTGTGCTTAGAAGTGCCATCGCAGTTGATACACTATTTAGTACGTTGTGTAATCTATATTTGAGTTAAGTGATACAAGAATGATTTTTTTTTAATACAAACATTTTATAGTTTCTGACCTTTCAAATTAATAGAAATTAAAAAATGTATTCGTAGTAAACATATTTTCCACAAATATTACAATTATTATAATATAGGTAAAAGTGGATTTATTCAACTTTATGGTCGGATTTTTTAAAAATGTTTTCGAATAAAATATATTGATGAGGATTAATAAATTCGATTTGGAAAATTTAACAATCAATAATACTTACATTTTTTACCTTAATTCTATGTAACATCTTGAATAATAATAATATTTATCCACCTATATATTAAAAAAAAAAAAATGTTAAGTTAGTTGATCTGATGGAATAACAGAATTATATGTAATAATAGTGTCACAAATAATTACGTTCCTTGAACATTTTTAATGCAGTATAATCAACTTAACTTGCCATTAAAATGGTCCAATTTAAGTAAAACTGTCATCTAAAATTTGTAAACATCTGAACAGTAAATTCAATTTAGCCAGACGGAGGTTTGATTTATAGGGGATAACATAATATAATTAAGATATTTTTTTTATCCTCTATTAGTCAAATTTAATGTGATAGTTTTGATTTTGTCACTGCTACCACTGGCATCTGTATGCGTAATTATAACGATTTAAATAAAATAATAATATATTATTTAATTTAGGTATAAGTGCAATTTGAATATAAATATAAAGGATTTTTAATGAAAATATTTTTGAACTAATAATCGTAATAATAATTGTAATTGCAGTACATAACTTTTCAACATGGTTAAATTGTGTTAGTATTGTTAAATCCACGTGTTAAAAATTGAAATTTTATTTTCATCTTAATAAGCAACATATGTAATGAAATACAGAGATACATAATTTATTTATTTGTATACTGCTTCATCAAAAAATTAAATGAATTGAAATCATAATAATTACATGAAAAACAGTCAGTTATTTTATAAATATTGTTCGAGTATCTATGAAAAGTATTTATATGTAGCCAAAAAATAGGATAAATAATGTCTATGGACATCTATAGATATTTATTCTGAAGATAAAATCTTAACTAGTAGCAGAAAAGTTCAAATTTAATGTCTTCTTCACATATTTTTGTTTAAATACTTATTTACATTTTTAAAATGTTTTTATTAAGTTAAAAAAATCCAATTAATTAGACCAAGAATAATTTGGGTTCTCTCCAAAAATGTTTTATCAAAAAGTATGTATGAAAGTGGTTTGATGAAATTTTTAACTTTATTTTTATAATAAACAATCTTAAAACGTAAACACAAAAGTCAAAACTAAATAATGTCATTTTCGTTCGAAAAAAACTGTAATAACACATTATTATTCTAATATTAAATTAAATACGAACAGTTAACTACCGACTTGAGTCCAACTATTAAGATAATAATATATAGTCTTACCTAAAATCTACTCTACATTTATCGATTTTAAAATAATTCTTAGGTATTATTTACCAATAATTTATGTTGGTTGTTAAACACGTTTGAAAATTAGATTAGTTTATTATAGATATAGTAGTTGTGTTTAGTATAATATCGTGTGCATTATAAAAATTATTTTTTATTAACTTTTTTGTGGGGATCTTAAGTCGTTCCGAGTGTGTTCACAATACGACAATAAATGGATCGAACGAATATTTAAATTTCAAGTTCATCCGAGTAATTTTTATTTTAATATATAAGTAGGTATAAAAGTAAATAGAACATATTTTTTAAATGTTTTCGTTTATAACCAAGACGATCAAATCATAAGCATTTGGCTCTGAATGGGAATCCTCGGTTCGTGAAACGTTAACAACATACCTTTTATGGCTAAAAATGTCTTCGGGAATAATTCTGAAAGACATCCAAATGCATTATTCATTACCTGTTAAACGCTGATTTCTATTTTTATACTATGTAGATATAGGACTAAGGTTATGCCATCACGAATGAGTTCACCAAAGTGCTGCCTCTAAAAATCGATCAAGGTCGTAGGTACTTACATTTTTTTTGTCTGAGATCACATCGATAAATAACAATTACAAACCCATATTGTTATATTATGAGGACTGTGTATTTTAATGTCCGCTATTATTTCTATCGAGGCTCATTTAAATAATGCTTGATTTAGTATACCAAACAACAAGTAAACTACTGAGATGTTTAGCATTATCTGTGTAGGGTTAATGAATAATCTTGTAACATCTTGTACGATAGAAACTTCTGATATTGTAATAAGATGATGAATGCAATTTTTGTTGTTTCTGTAACAATATAACTCTACAAATGCTGCGATTTCAGTAGGCAATTCAAAAAGCAATGTAGTAAATGATAACAATATGAAATTTTTATGGATTATATTATTTTCTTTCTTGCTTTTTCAAAACATAAAATGCTTTCTGAAATTGTTTACATTATAATAATTTTAATATACATACAAGCTGTCACGCAAGATTTGAACTTTCAAGTTATTAAGACTGAAAATTTCATAAAGTCGGCATAACACAAATAGTATATCTGAACACTTTCTATTAAAATATATAGTATAATAATACTACTGATTACCCGATTTGATTTAATTATTATCGTTCTGACGTTCCTTGTAATTTTTCAACTGAGCATCAAACAATACTTTTATTTAATTTCTAAGATATAGTGAAAAGCAATAGCAATGTAGAAAAACTAAGGGACTCGATTCGCTGTATAGTAGTTATCGAATGTATCTTGTCATTTAGTAGGTCAGCACAATGGAATTTTATTTTTTATTTTTATCATAACAATATATAATTGTATATTATGAATATTGAAAAACGATTCTGAGTGGAGACAATCTGTTCATATTTCCATAGAGATATTTAAAATATTATATTTTCTCTATTACTAGTAAATATTCATGATCTATGCAGTTATTCGTTTTTGAGTTCCAACAAAATGAAATCGAAATTCTCAAAAATTAGTGCTGAGTAAAATATATTACCATTTTGTCATATTTTTTTTCGTTCTATCTTATTCTTAAGAAAATTACTGTTGGTTTTTGTTCTCGACCCCTCCAAAAGGACTCACTAGATACAATTTCCTACCAAAAACCATCCTCAGAGTTGAAGACTAAAGTATTTTCACTGCTCCAAAAGGTGATGGCAGATGTACACAAGAAAATCATAATATATGTCTGTATGACCTTTACGCCTATCGCTCCGTTCAGGATCTAAAATGGTAGTGAATAGTGATTATAATATCATTACTATTATTAAATATTTTTAGATAAGAAATAAAGAAAATATTCCAGAGTGTACATTTTTTTTGTGTATTTTGGTATTTCATTTCTGTTTGAATACTTTCTTTTTGATTTTCGTCAATGGCTGGGCATATGATAAAGCAAGCGTTGAGCCAATATTCTTAGATAGCTCAAAGTTATCCTTTTTATTATTATTTTTTTTTTTTGTGAAGAAAAACTGTTCTTAAATTGTTTACAAAGGGTGAACGCACTTATATGATTTGAATACTTTTATTGACAATATGGTGTCCTTTACAGACCACAGCAATAATAATGTATGGCCGCTACTCAGTAAAACTAATAAAACTCTGTGTACAATGTATACACAAAAAACACACAATTTTGGTAAATATTTTTTTTTGTAAGTATTTTATTTCGAAACTCACTATCAAACTATTCTGGAAACTCAAAATTTAAGATTTCATAAGCTTAAAACTTTTAACATTCACATGATACTATAGGTCTATAGGATCGTTTAGAAAAAAAAACTCTTTACATTTTAGAACTAAACAAATTATTATAAATTATGTTCGGTTTTTTTATTATTTCGATTATTAATCAATTCTAAGCTTAGCTCATTTTTACTCACATTAACATTAATATTATTTCCAGAAAATCATGTAAATTTAAAAACATATTCAAAGTTGTTCAATCATTAATCAATAATAGTTACCTATATTACTCGAACATAAACGCATCCTCACAGAAAGAGTGTTTCTATATAACGTAGCTTATACTTATTTTTTAATTTTGTGACAATTTAGCTACAGCATCGTCATTTACTTTCAATGGGGGACTTACTCAACAGGTACTTCATCGCAACTTCAATTAATACAATTCGAAACCTTAAGTTCTCAAAAAAAAAAGGAATACTTTCACTGAAGATACTGTAGAAACTTACTTTGTGTTATTATTTATCTCACGGCAAAAAAAAAGTAGTACCGATTAACCACTTGAACGACATTTTATACGCACTTAATACTCATATGTATAAATTACATTCGAGTATATTCGAGATTTGTGAGCACCAGTTGAGCACGGCTGTCGCTATAGGCACCTGAAAATTAGAGTATTTATTTGCTCAATAATTATTCATTAACCATTACCATTTTTGACCAATTAATATGAGTTATAATTATTTTAAATCATTCTTTACAATGACTTTGATGTTAATAATTCAAACGAATATTATAATTTTTATTGTTCGATAGTTTTTATTTCTACATTTTTGCATAATATAATTTACTTTCCATCATGATCTAGTTCGATCAAATATCCTCATATACCCGTCTAGTTTAGTTATAATTTAATTTCCTGTTTTTTTTTCGATTTTAACATGTTCCCGTAAGTCGTTATGCATAAAAAATAGATTTAAACGCACTTGTATATTACGAATACCTATTAATATTTTAATACTATTCGCAAATGTAACAATTAATAATACAATTATTTTAAATTTCAATTTTTCGGAACTAAAACAAATCGAAGAAGGCAATAAATTTAAAAACGTTTTAAATTTATTCTGCGTATACGAAATATTTAAATCATCGACGACTTATTATTTGAAATAGTCGGGTGTGCTGTGTACTTGACCGGCCTATTTTTAATATTAAGAGCTATTTAAATACATCAATGACATTATTTTAAACTAATAGCTTTTCCTATGAAAAAATGTAATGTCCAAGTTCTTAATATTTCTATTTTATTGATGAAATATTATTATCATTGTTATTACTTATTTTTTATTTTACGATTGAAAGTAAGTATTTAAGAAATCAAACGAAGTGTTTTAAATTAAGAATAATGTATTCAAATAGCGACTGTCCCAACATACAAGTTTTAAGTACTTATGCACAACGTACCTAATTCCTACAGTAACTCATCTGTTATTTTTATTAATATTATCATTTATTTTTTTTATATTTGAAAAATACACTCTAATTCCAAGCACAATAAGTATATGTTAGTAGGTTAGGGTTATTTAGGTATTAAACATAAATATGTAATAAGATTATATTATTTTACATTCTGCAGTCATATGATTTTATCGGTGAATAAATGTTTTTATGTAACGAAAATGAATGAAATGAATAAACTAATATTATTATTAAAAAATAAACATTTTTATACCATTATTAAAATATAGTATAGTAGTTTATAGTTCTTTCGGTATTATTTATTTTTCTTGTGATAATTATTTAACCTAATTAATTTTTCAAATTTATACTTACATATTTTAGACTTGTCGGAAATAGAAACTCTGATTAGGTAAGTACTTAATGATGTTTGAAGTGCAGTCTGAATTATTATAATAAATAATACTATTTTTCAAGTTTTCTTGGGGTTTTTTTTCCTATTAGACAAATAGCTAGATAAATTACTCTAGTTTCGACTCCTGAATATTATATACAATTTTAAACCTAACCTTCTCAGATTGGAGAATACGAGTTTTACTGAACTAGAGCCTACCAACTTACTCTTGGGACATCCACTAAAAATCCCATGAGACAAGCATTATTTAAGATATTTATTTTTCCTCCGAGTTTATGGGCTTTTAGTTTACACAACTATAGTCCACTAGTCGCAACGCGCAGTATAAAATCAATATCTGCCATCAAACTAATATTGTTTTGGTTATAAATATAGATTAATTTTAAGTTAATGATACGCTAACTAGTATACATGGTAAATGAATTATCACCTCTAAAGCGAACAGACAATGTGTAGTACCTAAGCTAATAATTAGTGCTTACAGACCGGTACAAGATTGTCGAAAAACCAACGAAATAAAACATGACTTAGATCGACACTCATATAATAAGCCTTACAAATATGATAGGCTAATATGTTTAACATCAATGTGAGAAACTGGCTTCGATTTCACATGACTAAAAAATTGTAAATTTTGTTTTTTGGTATGGGTATTAATGGGATATTTGGGGAGCTAGGCCTCCCCGGTTTCCACCTATGGCCAACGCATACATTCACCTGATATTTGATACACATTGTAATGTTAAGTTAAGTAGGAGAATTTTTGTAGGTTCTTCCCGTAACTTGAAACTTCTGTACGAAATCATTATCGAGTAGAATAATACTAGTATTTTTCAAATATAATAATGTGAACTATGCATTAATAAAACTACAACTAGATACATTATAACATTGTTAATTCATCGAGTGTACCAGACAAAACTAATATTGATTAAATTAAATTAAAAATGTTTCAGATATTATAATATCATAATAATAGTACGTATATATAAATTGAAGTTCGAATAATTCGAAAATTAAATATTTGCGCTATGGTTATGAATATTTGTTCGGGGCTGAAAGAATGGAAAAAAATAATTTTCCAAACGTTTATGTATATAAAAAAAAAAATGAATAAAGCCAATATTTATAAGAGGGTAAAAATAATTTCTTTTTCATCACTTTAACTACTTGAATACACATTTAATTATTTTATACAAACAAAAATTATTATACTGATTGTAGTTTTTTGAAACAAAATTAATTGAAATTTCGAGATCAAATACATCACACAATTTTTTGTTGTACATTTTATTTACGTGTACTGTGTAGAGCTTAGCGCACTTCTAACTATATGTACTATATACCGAGTAGCTCAGTGACAGTTTTACTTCATTTTTTTTTTTATTTACCTATAAGCTATACCCATCTATATATATATTTTTTTTTTTAAAGAGCTATAGTATTGAGTTTCGTTTTATACCCGTGAGATGGACTCTAAGATAAACGAATAGAAGAGGTCACATCGTTTTTTATTTTATTTTTACTTTTTAAAGGACCGCACGTCAGTTAAACTTTTATTCCGTTTTATTCACAAGATAAAAGTATTTTATTACATTATGACATAGAAATGCATAGCTCCTTGTACCTTTATGGGTATACATCTAGTCATTGTTGAGAAAAAGATCTATACGCGATCTCTTGCAATAATAATGATATTATAATGCTTTATACTTACGTCGCGTCTTGTAAAAACATGAAAAAAGCCATTAATCTAGACACCCATCTTACACATTACACAGACTGTGTTATATTTCTTTGTAGGTTTTTTTTATTATTATTTTAACGATAAAGCAAAATGTATTTGAATTTTTAGGATAAATTTTACGTATACAATTTAAGTGCGTGAAGTTGTCCTCCCCTTACTTTAATCCAGGAACTTCAAACCACTTTAGAAAAATTGCTATTTATTTGCTCGAATTTGCTATAAAGTTTTTAGAATTTGCATGGTTTTGGTTTCCTCAGAAAAAATTTTTTCCCTGGATGGCCAACTTCACTTTAGCCCCCCACATTAACCCAGGAACTTAGAATTTTGCATGGACCATCTTTATTCACCTACGCATTCGAACCTGGTATCAAACATTTATATTCAACTAGGATTTTAAATTAAGAATATTTATTATTCATTTTAGATTTTTTTTTATTAAATTAAATTGTTCATTAGTTATGGATTTTTATAATTACATTTTTTATTAATTTAAGTTAATTTAATAACATACATTTTTTTTATTAATTTAGGCATTTAATCAAATAAGAATATTTTTTATTCAATTTGGATTTTTATTTAATTAAGAATATTTTTTATTAATTTTAGATTTATTATTAATTATAGATGATATAATTTAATATTTGATTTCAATGTATAAAATACAATATCTAGGGTAACGCGAGTAATAAATATATTACCTTCGTATCATATTGTGACATTCTGTTTGGTCGATGAAAAATTCATATTTTAACTTCATCGCTACGAAGTACAACATAATATGTAGCCATACAGTCAAGATAATCCTGTAAAATATGACGATTATTCAATTAATATGACTATTGAAGACAGTCATCTTTCATATATTATCTGGAAAAATAGTATCCTATCCAATAACCAGTATTTAGCTGTTGACTGAAATGAAAATATAGTTATGATAAATTATAAAAATAAAACCCAGGGAAGTCGTTCTGCTGTATCATAGGTGCCAAGGTATCTCTTCATCAAATAGGTTTTTTTCTTCTTTTTTTTTATTTATAAGCTTGCTTGACTTCAGAAAATTACGTATAACTCAATTATTGGTCACTGTAGTGAATTTATTAAATCTGAATTCAATGATAAAGCACTACAAACGAAAAATGATTTTGAGCGTAGGTGGTGTGTAAAGTTAACGCTTTTCTTTTCAATTTGTTGGTTTAATAGAATAGATGTACAGGCTTTGTATGCGAATCGGCAGTTTATAAATAAACTAATATAATTGAAAAATAGAAAAATAATAATAAGGCAGTAAGATGGATAAAATTTGAGAATGTTTCGGTATGGTAGTCGCTAGAACACGTTTAGAAAAATCGTTTTGAGTGGACTATTTCATTGTATAATATAATTTATAAATAATAGTTTTTTTCTATAATTTTAAGCTTGTGTAAGTTTTAACATAGTCATAAACAGAATTGTGTTCTATAATGATTAAAACCCATATTAAAATAGTATCACAAAATGAAAAAAAAAAATATTTCTATAATATTTAATGCATACTCATGTTATTATATAATAATATTACAGTTCAAGATTATATAATTGAAAAAAGAGCATAATATAAAAATTGAAATGCAACTTGGTATGAATCGGGATTTTATATTAATTTAAAATTAAATAAACTTTGTTGCATAGTTCTTTTTTTCATCATGAAATAATTCCAATTTTTTTATTATTAAACAATAATCTTAGTCGTTGTATATCGTTATTCGTACGAATATTATACTGTTAATATAACAAAATAAACTCTTGCCACATTTTATCGCAAGAATTTAGTTCTTAGTCTTAAAGTGTTATACAAATAAATGAATAATAGAACTTAAAAGTAGATATATATCCCTAACGGTTTTTTTCCCCATTATAAAAATGCTTTGTGAAAACGAATTTGCTTTTTTCATTCCTATTTGATTAGAAATGTGCATTAAATAAATATTTTTGTAAAGCTCCGGATAATTTAATGGGATTACATTTAAATTATTCAAATGATGGCTCATGGAATAAGTGCCGCAAATTACCTTTCCTTTATAAAAAAAAATAATAATAATATTTCCTATATTTACGACATATTATTGTTGTTGTATAAATTGTGTATCTACTTTCACATAAACGTACATAAAATAAAAAATACATTTTTTTAACTCAATTCGTGCAACGTATTCGTCAAGTTTTAGTTGATCCGAACGTTTTGTTTGAAACTAATACCACAGCATAATTAATTATTGTTATTTTTTTATTCGTTAAGTGACATTTTGAAAGCCTATCCAATATTTCAGCCACACAAATACCTACCACATATGTTTACATCAAAAACAGATTTAAAAATAAATTAGTTCTGTTTGAAAATGCTAACCTGTACCTACATGATAATGTCAAATTACATTGCAGCGACATTCGTGACATTGGTGACACTAAAATACGTTTTTCAAGTCTCGAATGTCGCGGTCTATCAATAGTACATTTGTAATTATACAATTTGTTTCAACTTAATTAAAAAGCTTAAAAATAGGTCAATGGTACTTTTCATGTGTTTTTTTCTCACACGTAAAATTTAGTATCACAATATTAATGAGAATTGCACTTTACACATTTGAAATTATTATTTATTATCCAACAATGCTGATTGGATTTGCAGTTCAAGAAAGAAAACAAAAATTCAGTGGGGTTAAAATAGCAAGGGTTCGAAACGATGTCAGGTATCCTCCATAAATCATGAGGAGGTATTCTATAGTTGATCGTCCGTGAGCCAAATAATTAATGAACAAATGCAAATAATAATGAAAATAAAAACAAAAAAATAATAAAAATTATAATATACACTGCAATATATTTTAATATATTAACTCAATAACGCGCATCGGATGTTTATTCATTTGATTCTTAGGAACGACGAGTATAGAATAATATACAAAAAGTATAATAATGTAGCACAGCGAATAATCATCGAATCGACGAATTCCGAAAGCTCAGATTGGATTTTTGAAATAACATCGTATTATCGTATATCTCCGCTGTATCTGATATAATATGTATAATATCATATGAATATATGTATAGTGTGTGTGTAGCGATGCTGAATTTCAGAAATTAAAAGTTTCCAAAGATCATATTCCAGAAATTTGGTAGTTTTTAAACGAAACCTAAACACTGCGCATTTTCGATGTGAAAATTTTTAAAAGTTTTCCCGAATTAAATAGTACATCGAATAGAACGGCATGCGCAAAAAAGTACTATGGTTATTAAAATGGTCTGCAACAATATGTAGGATGATGAGTTCGATTATGTAATAATATTTTGTATTGAATATTTTTGAAAAATATTTTAAAATAGAAACTTTCTACGGTCTAATAATATTATTTTATATAACGTCACTACACGAGACATCGGTATATAGAACAATTTATATCTTTGCCCACAACTCAACTATATTTTAAAGGCGGCGACTAAAACGTGTCTTGGCTATACACATCCCCTCGTGGGAATCACTGTACCATCATAGTATTTCCCCTTGCCATAAGGCATGTACCCTTTAAGCCAAACAGATAAAGCTCAGCGATAAATTATCCTCACATGCAGTCCGTTGTTGTAAAGCGAAAGAAAAACGACCCTGAATCACGCCAACGAGCTCAGCAGAGACGCGTGAAACGGATGTGTTGTATTTAAAGTACCCATACCTCCACATACCGGGTAGTACGTTTGACGCATGTAAACTATAAATAGTTTTTGAAAATAATTCTTTAACACAGTTTTGAGTCGTTACAAAACGATATTTTCCTCGTTATTATTGTATTAATTGTAATCCTATTATTCCAAAGCAGAACCTCTTTTGTAATACTTTGACATAAAAAAATCTAAAATTGTTTAAAGCTTAGATGAGAGGGGTGGAGTGGTATAGGGGTATCCCGAAAAATATTGGTCCACTACTCAGCTCATCGAATTAGATGACTTTAAATACTTACATATGAACAATAAACCATGCTTGTCTGAAATTTGATTTTCGTTGATCGAAACACTCCGAAAAATGTTAAGCTTAGAAATACAAAATTCAAATTTTATGCTGTTTTTAAAAATAGTACCAAACCCTAAAAAAAGCAATTTCGATAGAAAATATAATTTATTCCAAAAATAGAACCACTTAAAATTACGAAAAAGGAATATTTTCAAAAACTTGTATGTTTTCTGAAATTATGAGTGCCGTATGTTAAATGTATCACCCCGTATAAATATATTAGCAGCTACCTATGTAACAATGTGTAGCTGACTAATGTTTGTTTTTGGCTAGTGTTTACAATATGTGTTCGAATAATCGCATTTAGTTGTTATTATTTTTTGTTTCGGTCAAATTTGTCGTCATTTTTCCCCCCGTATCCGGTAAGAAGATATGAATATAAAATAATTGTGTATTATGCAAATTAATCATTTTTTGTAATTTTGTTTGCATTAAAACAATTTTTTTATTTTACCTGATATTGTAATATTTGCAATATAGATAATTTTGACTAACTGAATTGCAGATTTAAAATTATTTGTACAATAACTACATCCATAAATTAATTAAGATACCTACTCCATAATATTATATTTAAAGAATGTCTTGAATATTAACAACTTTATGATTCTATAATTATATAATAATTTTTAACTCGACATTCAACATTTAAAATAGAAATTAGTTTTGGTAGTTTGCACGATAACCTAAAAAAATTAATACACAGATCGTTCTAAAAATAACGCCATAACAAAAACTCCTACATACATGTATATTGTGTATACTTACTTTTTACATTTATTTCCAACTGGTCAAATTCCTTATTATTAATAATTCGTTGATTATAAAAAGAAGTAACATACAATACCTTTAATAATTGTCTAGACCATATTATGTTACACGTGTGAATGATACTCGTAAGTATAGTATAATGTGTACTTTATAAATTATAAAATTGTAATATTTGATTAAAAAACAAAAATCTTCAAGTTATATACTGTACTTATAAAATTTAATTTAGAGATTGTTGGAATTAATGCCTGCTACTAATATATTATATCATCACAATATTTATAACACTAATAAGTAACATTAATTTAATTTAAAATAATAACTTGACTATAAAATGTTTAAATATTATAGCGATATGATTTTTCAGGCTTCGTTAAAAGTTTTAATTTGTATTTATAAATCAATTGCGTTTATTATTTCGTTAAATTTCACTTCACCATTCATAAGGTATAAGTAAAAAAATGAATATAATTCAGGTACCAGAACTAGAGGTATTTTCCCGATTTTTATTGTTTTTAATTTTCATTTTTTTACATAATTTTGAGGGGTTTAGATTGCCAGTTACGTATTTTTATCTTATACGAACAAATGTACATTAAGCTCTTTAGAAAAAAATTATCCTTATCAATGATTTTTTTCTTACTATTTTTGTATTTACCTAAGTATGAAAGTTCATATTTATTTATTTATTTATTTATTTATCGAAAGTACAAGCTGATAGCCCAATGGTTACATTACAAGTAAACATTTAAATACATGAAATATTAGAACAGTAAATTTAGTGACAAGAGTTAATGAAAGAATATACAATAATACAAAAAAGATGTAATAATTAATAATCAATAAAAAGCGACAAACAGAAAATATATATAATAAGATTTAGGTACCTAGTAATTAATCAGAAAATTGAGACGGTTGTTTGACAATATTTTCATTACATTTAACCCATTAATTACAGTAATATTTTTTTCCGAATTACACCTGTATAGTGCACCTAAACATAATAATTGATTGTTGTTTTGTTCGGTCGTGTTTTATCTTAATTCTCCGTGGACTGTGTTTTGTTATATCGTGTGCTTTTAAGGGATCATATTTTATTACGATAACAAGCCGAGGATGGTTATTTTCATAGGTGTTCAATATTTATTGATCACAATTGCAAATGGAATTTACGATTCAAATGCTTCCTCATGATTTAACTGAATATAGTGAACAATCCGTTCATAAATATATTAACCCGTTTTTTTAAAATCAATTTATAGACCGAGTTGGCAGAGAACTTCATACGTAAAACACGCGACCCCGATGTATAGCCATTTGGTGTACTTAATTCAAGGTCGTATTGTCACCACGTCATCCAATCGCTTACATTCAAATTGGCCATTTCAAACCCCCTTATAGGGGCACTTGTTTTTTTACTAAATGCTATTACACATACGAACAGAAGTTGCTCATGACTTTTACTACCTATGGGAGGTAGATTAGGTATACATTATTATTTATCATCAGTTCTAAATATTTTTTAATGATCACTATAATATAGGTTTTTTATCACGTTTCACGCGCCCCCTAATACTTATCGTGTCTGGGCTGAATAAATGGGTATCATTTCTTACATATTTATCGGATAAGCGTATTAAACTTTTGTTGATCTAACTACTAATGGATTGTGCCGTGAGAATTTTTCAAAGGATGTTAAACACGAAATATGAAGTTTTCAAAGTTAGCATTCTTAACCCGAGTGAGTACGCTGATTACTTATATTATATTGGCATAGTGTATTCAGATAACGATATCGTGAATCTTCATCTGCAGGACACGCCAATAGTATTTTGATAAAATGTAATCCTTATAATATAACACTAATTGTTTGAAATCCTAAAATAATTATTTAGATAGGTACTATCTATATTGTCAGTTGTTACAATAACAAATAATGACGTATTTGTTAAAATAATACGATAATGCGATTCGTTAAATTCGCCGTGCCTATACTGTTTTTAAAATTATTAAAGTATATTAATAGCATTTTTTTAAAAATCTTTTAAGTTTAATGCAATGTTATTGAATGAGTAATAATTATTTTGATTTTTTACTTAGTCAACGTTTTTTGTGTCTAGTGAAACAGCAGAGTATTCGAGAATAATTCTCATTTTCAGTTTAGATAATAATATAGTATAAGTTATGGCGTTGTTTTCAGGCAATTGGTCCTTCTCTACGGGTAGTCCAGCTTAACGACCTCCGAACAAAATATTTGCTTGGCGATGTACTTACGAAAATCAAATTTCGATAACTAATATTTATTTTCTTCGAGTGATTTTAGGATACTCATTTAGAAAACAATAGAAAATTACAATTTAAAATTATTGCAGGTATTCGTAAACTACCCACACAAGTATTGTTAAATGTTTGAATGTTTGCTTCTTGAAGACATAAAAAACTTTTTCATGCCAACTGAAATGTTTTAAACGATTTTAATGGTTTTGTTTTGTTTAAAAAAAGTATTGTATAGTAACCTATTTATAGTTGTTTAAATCTGGTTCAGAATATTATCATTGCTATAATATTTAATTTGTATAAATATTAAATTGAATTCGTAAATGCATTGAAAGGAAAACAAAGTCACTAAGTATAGGTGCTCGCTGCTATAATTTATGATAAGTATGAGTTGTGTTCTGATCCGAAATTCAGGAATGTAGTATGATTATGTTTCATTATGTTTTTAATTAAGATTTAGAACTATATAATATTCAACATTATTACAATTGATTAAATTAATCCTTTATCGTACCCCAATATTGTTACATGTACTTTAATCTATTCGTCAGTTACAAGGAACTACTAAGTAAGTCATTAAAAGGTACTAGCATACGCATACCTATTACCTACAGGTACGCATACATACCTACTTTACACTAGATTTGAAGCCAGGATTTTTTTAGAGTTTTGTTTCAATTTTATATTTTATATAACATATATGAGTATGGGAAGAGGGCTTTACCCACTCTCTATAGTCATCGATCTTAATACTAATAACATCAAATATAAAATAGAATCAACAGAGTTATAATATTATGGCAAAATATTTTGGAGAAATCCGAAGTAGGTATTTAGTGCATATATTTTTTGAATAGATACAGTCGGTGGCTGTGTTTGAACACCCAAAACATCCCCTGGCTACTCCACTGCTTTACATATTACTATATTAGTTCCCAGTATATTAATACCAACGGTGAACAGAAATGGGGATTACACTATGTTCATCAATATGAGAAGCACCACTACTCTACACATACGAACACACCACGCCTAAGTATAAAAATGTTAAGCGTAAAGTTTTCATGACCTAATATAATGTTAAAAAGTACCCAATAAAATGTTGAAAATTTCATATCGACAAGTGATAATGTAAAACTACATTTTTAGTCGTTATACGCAATTTATTTTTGTTTTCTCAAAGTAAACAATTCGCTTAATTTTTACCAACTCAAAACGCAATAATTTATAATTGTCGGTTGAAATATATTTGGCACATGTTTAATAAAGCGCTTAGTGTGTTCAGGAAAATAAAAAATAGCACCCACATAACGTAATTTGTAAATGGTAAATTGTTTCTTCGTCCCAACCGACTGCTAAAAATCTATTAATGTTGGTAAAGAATTTTTCAAAGTAAATTTGTTCCTACTAGTTGTATTAACACGTCGAACACCACATTTCAAACGGTATAAGAAGAATAATTAATAGGGTAAATGTTAACATTTCACCCAGAAACCTTAATGAAGGTAAATAGTTGTAAAGTTTATGTTTCGTTTTGTAAACCTTGACAATAAAGGGTCTAATGCGAATGGTTTCTCTGATATCGTTAAAATATTTTAGTTGCAGGATTCAGCATAACACGAATTACAGCCATTCCAAAGTCGATATTTGAGTACACGTGACTTGATGAATCAAGAGTAAAACTTAAAAACATAGTGATTCCTGACGAATATTGTTCGGTTTGTTTACTTTTCTTTTATTATTTACGAGCCGGGGGATAAACAATCGTAATTATTCTAAACCATGAAAGTATTCAAATGTAAGTTGTTGGGAATTACATTGTTATTCAAACTATTTTTGTTTTTTGTAAAATTCGTGAAAATTTCCGTGCCCTTCAATTAATGAACACTAAAATAAATGCCGTTTCTTACTACTCGGAGAAAAGTGTTAATGGAAAATAAGTTAAAACACTCAGTATGCAATAACTGTATGAAATATTTTTATTAAGTAGTCATTTTTTTAATCGAAAAATATAATTTAGTTATACATAGTTAATATCAGAATAATCGGGCTTTTGATTTAATTTTTTTGTTTGGTTTTTGTAAACAAATGTTATTTCAATTTTTGAATACAGATGACGTTTAATTATAGTTTAAGCTTCCACCGAGAATGGAACGGTGTTGTTTAAAAGTTAACAATTCAATTTATATACGTGAGTTAAAACATCACCGATGGCTTGTATATTAATCAATTTTTGTCCGTTATTAATTATTTATTAGAATAATGTGCTTTACACCGTGTTCTACGGGAACACGGGCTAGGAACAGTATGGTCAGAATAGAATTCGCCCGCACTCACCGCGTTCATGGCCCGGTGCAATACATAAACATAAAACAATAAATCTGTGAAGCTTTTACATTGTAATAATAAATGACAAAATTAATGAACACATGTGCACGTGTTATAATTATAAAAAAATACATAAATGTCGGGAAAAAATATAACGACACATTTATAAAACCACCCAAATCAATTTTTTATAGGTACTGCATAAAAACTGCAGTCTATACTCTGTAAGGGTTAAAATATTATCCTAGTCAAGTTTTTTCTGTTTGCCATAGTTTTATTATTTAAATAAAATACATATCTATAGGTGGCTTGACTTGGCATTGGTATAAAAACTTATAATTTGACCGAAAATGTTCAAAAACTAAATGACATTGCTCGACTAAAAATAATACTAATAATAATATTTCATATAATTATTGTAACGAGTGTTTTGATTTATTTTCTATTAACCTTTTCCTCCAGGTAGCATTTTTTTTTGTGTTGATCAATTCATATCATATCAATATAATATTGTATAGTTCATGAAATAGATGTTTATATAGTAATTTTTTGGAATTAAAATGTTCTGTTTTTTAAATTTCAAAATGTTTTACTTGGACTAAAATTGTTTTTAAGAATGTAATATATACTTTCCAAAAACGTCTCGGCGTGATATGACTTCACAAAACCATAATTTTTATAAAATAATAGTTCAAAATGTATTTGGTCTTAAATATTCAACAAGGTTAAATTCATGTATCTAGCTAGTATTTGAACTTTCGTAGATATATTATTATGTACACATTTTAAAGGCAGACTATAATTCGTTTAGGATTTGACACCATGCGGGCAATGGCGTAAAATACTAAGTTGAGTAAATCGAGTAATGAAATTATGAGCATCTATGAATAATAAATTGTAATATTTTCCATGGTCATTACTTAAAACTTTAGTAACTTGTAGCCACTTACTGATTTGTAGTGACCCATTTGTTGCATAACTAAAAAATCGAAATTAAGACTATTAGTCATAGTATCACATAGCTTTTCCCTGCAATTGATGAGGGGGGCTATACCCACTACTTTAATTAGTTTGGCATACCAATGTATCAGTTGTAGACATATCATCCAAATATATCACTCACAGGATCCGGCGCATTCCTATGAAGTCTAAAAAAAAAAATGCTGTGACCCGGGTTAACCACAGCGTTGCGTTTGTATTATGTATGGTTATACTAGACTTTAAACAATTTAAAAATTATAACTATTATTACTTATAACATCCAAAATATGGTTTCATATTGCATTAGTATTTGTATTAAGGTCAGAATAGTCATATAGGTATATAGGTATTTATGGGATATGCTTATTGACTTAAAGCTATATGCATTATGGCATTCGTGTGAAAAATGTGTTTTGTAATATTGCATTTTATAATATACAATTATGATCTAACCGTTAAAGTTGAGTGTCTATTCAGAAAAATGAGTAACATAACATTACAAATCGTTATAATGCTAAAAGTAAAAACCCATAGGTGATATCATATTTACATATTAATAACTAAAATATAACAATAATAAATTATTTACATAATTTATGTATTATGCGCTTTGAAAATAATTTATATAAACGCGATGTAGACGACATATTGTGTTTAATTTTAATTCAAAATAAATTAAATACACATTTAAAAAATTTATAATACGGTCTCGTGCAATATAAGCCCAGTCATTTTACACATGGTTTCATTAGTATTACATTTTAATTTTATTGTTATATTTGCCTGTTTGCTATTCTCTAATACTATACAAAAAAAAAATTAGCATCCGTTTCAACTACTTAAATTAAAATAGTTCATGATTGTATACGGAGTGATCCATTTTACGAACGACATTCATTATTTCAGAAAATACATATGTTTTTAAAATATTTCTTTTTTAACCAAACCTAATCTATTCATTAGATTTATATAATAATTTATATAGAGTCTCTGCAAAATAACATTTTTGGAAAATATTGATTTTTTTATTATTAGTCATTGTTATTTATATATTTTTGAGTTTTTTACTCTATTAGCTGAATAGTATTCGGAGTATTTCGATCTATAAAAATCTAATTGCTGATAAGGAGTTTAAGTATTTAAAGTTATAACTCCTGAGATGCTTGTAAAAAATGTGACTATTATACATACGAGTATATAAAGTATTTTAAAAAATATTCTTCTTTGGAGTAAGGAATTAAAAATAGTTGGTGTCAATATAAAAGTGAAACATTTAAAAAATTACAATTATAACAAACAGTGAAAATATATTAGTTTCAGCTAGATTTTGTTTTTTAATGACTTAAAATTATGCATAAGACTAATTTCCATAATGTCTATAGTTTTTGAAATAATGTGTGTATTACGTTAAACTTATCACCCGAAAAAAGATGCTGCATATTATATATTTTTTATTCGTGTAACTAACAAAATTACCAATACATGTTAACAATGTTTTTATTTTCTATTTAAATTAAATTCCAGTACCTACATTTTTGAAAGATTTTAAACTTTAAATTTATATTTAAACTTAGCAGGGTGTTTTTTTATGCACATAGAAAACTTTTATAATAATTATTCTAAACTTTATTTTTATGCTTTTATTTTCTTATTTATTTTCTTCGGCAATCAATCAAACTGACCAATTTCAGACTGAACTATATTTTCTACACATTTAGCCTCAAGTGCATAGACACCGTAGATGAACGAATTTACTATTATTGTTGGCTTACCACTTAAGCTTCCTTATACAATTATGTTTTGTTATATATATATTTAACGTTAATATGTGCAGTGACTTCGTGACTCCGTGTATTTATCTATGATTTCAACAATTTATTTTTCAATACTACGACGCTTATAAAATTAAACGTGCTTTTCCTCTCAACAATTATAGTTTAGGTCAATACTGCAGTGTTTGAACCGCCTTTATCGGTAATCTTACCATCGCGCATCGTCACTTTTTATTTAATTTATTTATATTATAATAAATTGAAAGATTTATTTGAAGTTTTAATGGTACGAAATCTCTTTTTTTTTTATATTTTCGTATTGATTTGACCTAGAACTATATTTATTATTTGGTTTTATTCTTTCTAAAATATATTATTCTATTCCGTTGTACCTATACGCCAAATTTATTTTATAATTATCTCTAGACACAACTGTGGAATTATAGTGAATACGGCGTAATATTATATTAGATAATACAGTTAACATAATAGGGGTTACAACATATGAAAATTCATATTATTTACCACAACGTGGTTAATACCTTATGTCAATATATTTTTTAATTTATTTTTATTATGTCACTATAGTAACACTAAATTAAAAGTATTTTGTTGACATTGAATTAAGTTAAGTGTAATAATATTTAAATTTAAAATTCTAACTTTAAACTATTCAATAAAATAATAATAATATATACAAATAATAGAATAGATTATAATTAGTAAATATAATATTTTAAGATCGATTATATTTGAATATCATTACACCAGTGCATAAATTAAGACGATATATCTACTTTAAAACAAATAATAATGTGAGTAAATTCATTAAAAATTAAAAATTGTAAATAAAGTTATAGGTATAATATAATTAAATATTCCAAAATGTATTGTAGAATAATATATAAAAATAAATGAACTTTGTAGAACGAAATGATGACACGGGGCAAAAGTCAATACTAACTCTACCACCACCAGCCATCGATCGTTATAGTTTGATAGATAAGACCAATACACGATTATACATTCATATATGTATTATTAGGCAATCAGGAGCCACCTACGCACATGCTACAACTAGTCGAACACCTGTGCACCTCGGTAATGTCAGGTTTAAATTAAACATGTTATACTATACCTATAGTGCAGTATGAACTGTATTTTAATAATTCAATTTTATTGTTTTCGGATTTGGGAGCCGGCGTTGATGATCTCAGTTTTTTTTTTTTTTGGTCTATATAGAGGTAACTGAAGCTTGATGAATTATATTATTATTATAGATACAATAAATACAAATCACACGGATCCTGTGGTATTCATATCTGAATGCCGACCGTAACCTTCAAACATTCGTCCTATTCAAGCGTTTCAAAATATTATTCTTCGCATCATTACTGGTATAGTGGTATAGTGATACGCCTTGGGTCAAAACTGCAAATTACCTTGCAAAACGACTTTTGCGTTTTTCACTCGAAACTTGTACATTGAACGTTGAACCTCTTAGTTCAAATTATGTCTTCACCCCCGAATGAGCCCACTCGCAGAATTGTGACACTTATTTTCTGACAAAATAAAAACGAAATTGTATTCATTTTCACATCTAGATAATATACCTATAATCTAAACTTATGAGTGGTGGACCAATGGATAACTTCCTCTATGGAGGGATTCACATTTCGAATGTATTTTGATTCATCATATTGTACATGCGTGGATGCGCGGTGTATAAATTGATTTTCTTCTCTTCGAAAAAAAAGGAACAGGAAATATTTCGTAAATATCAACAATTAGAGTTTTTGATTACAATTTTTGGTTTTTTTTTGGGGGGGAGGGGATTATGAAATCAAGTGTCGTTTCTTTGGAGATGTGCCTTGATGAGAGTGATGTCTATTGTCTTTGTTAATCTTCAGAATACTTCGGGCTTCACCTACCTTAAAATAAATATTAACACATGCATTGGTTGCTGGTTGGTGATTGTGGTATGACTGGTAAATACATGTAGCTTATAGTTACATTTATTTTAGATTTTTTTTTAAACGATTGCAAATCATTCACGTTTACACTTAAATTACATACTTCATTTTTAAAACTAATGATAAAATAATATTAATATATTTATTAGTAAACGATGATATTGTATTCATAGATTTAAAAATTCATTCAAGAGTAATAATATTTATATTCATTAAACATTCGTAAAAAAAATTATTATTAAATTAAAATTGTTTTTATATGATTTCATATAAACGAAATAATTAAAATGATGGTTGGAATTTATATCATGACTTAATGAGAACTAATTAAATTTTCTGCGCTTTCGTCACTATTCGTTGTATACAACGAAAAATAAACTATTAGCTAAACAATACATTATTGTTAATTTCTATCTATTTATGTACTCAGTATAATGTAAACAATAAAATATAACTATAATACAGGTCCAACTATATTATATTTGAGAGAAAACAATTAGGTTGCTGATGAATACATTTATATTAATTTAGCCGTACATTCTCTTGATTCGTAGAATTAGATATTTTTTTATGATCTAATATTCAGAATTATAGAATACTCTATATTGTATTGTTCGAAAATTGATGATACATAACTCAAATAGTATACTTATAATTGGTTTGAGACCTTCTGTAATTCAATCCCATCAAGGTTCAATCCAGGTATAATTTCTATACGCCTCATTAGGAACCTTATTTTATTTTTCCTTGACTATTAATTTAATTATGAGTGTGGATTGTGAAATTTACAATAATAATAATAGTAATAATAATAATAACATTAGTAATATATAATAATAATAATAGAACAGCAGATTTTAGTAGGAATTTAAAACTTAAAATGTTAATTTAATTGTAAATACTTTAAACAAAAAAAAACACCAGTGCTTAAAAGTGAATTATTTTTAAAATTGTAATAAATGTATGAAAGTACGAGTACGTTAAATCTACTAACAACAGGGAGTTTCAAAGATTTAAGGGTTATTAAAAACAATTTATGATTACATTAAACCCCGGGACTCTATCATAATAATATGACAGACTAGCAATGGAAATATAATTTATACACTCGCTACTACACTAAACGGTCCTGCAGGTATAAAGTACCTACACTATAACGAATGTAGAAATATTATTTTAGCTTAGCAGAAAACATTTTTTTTTAAACAGGTTAATATTGTCGAAATATTTGTTTATTCCTTTATATATTATAATTAGTGAATATCGTAAAACATGTTTCACGAATGGTATAATAATTTTAGATTTTATTTTTGCTTTACAGAATCAATTCAGCTCGGAGTAATGTTTAGCCACAGTGTATTTTAAAGGAAACAAATCGCTTTTTCACTATATTATGGCCATTCTCCAATCTTGCTGTTGTTTTCAGTCGCTTAGAACGGGATGTTATGCCAGCGTCATTTATGCAATGGTGAGTACATTAAGATTAATTTTAAAAGTAAGTAGGACCAAAATATAGAGATCTAAATAAATTTTACCTGGATCATGTTATGGGCTGAATGCCAGACTACTAATGCACCCAAAAATCTTAATGGAGATCTATTATAGTAAAATTAGTATTCAGCATACTAGTGAATATGTATGTGTGTATTAAACTCATGCAAATAGTTGATGAAAAATTATTTTAGACGACGGTTATACAAATATATAAAATCTTAACAATAATTTTCTTACGTTTGGCTAAAATAAAAACCGATTAAGCTTGATTAAAATTTTATTTAAGCCTAAACATTTTTCATTTGGCCTTGAAAATATTCTTACAAAATAATATTCAGAAATATAATATTACATAATATTATATTTTGTTAGTATTTAGTATTTAAAATTTTTTTTCTAACATTTAAATACAATATGGTATGTATGATGAATGATGAAATATACGAAATAGTTATGGGTAGACGGAATTGAATAAACCTCTTAGTGTTAAATTTAGTTTGTTTATAAGCTACCGAAATGGAAATAATTACAAAAATACTTTTAATAACTTACAAAAGCTTCAGTTCTAATGTCAGAGAGCGCTCAAGAATTGTACAGTGTAAAAGAAAATGAAATTATGAATAGTACCTTATTATTAAAGAGCTACCTACTATAAATACTATAGATAATATTGAAAAACTACTAAAAAGTCGCTGACATAATTCATCAATGTTCGCATGTTTTATAATACTATTGATTTTATCACCAGCTTTTCATGATACCTGTACGATACACTCATATACCTATGTGGTGTTTGATATTATATAAATGTCGGTAATTTGTTTTAACAATTAATCAACTGACCCTATAACAAATACTTAAATAAAATTTTAAGTATACTATTCAGGGGAGATGCTATGCACCCCAAAATAATAAGAAAATTAAAAAATGATTTCTATGGTCTATGAAAGTTACTGAAAATATAAATTTGTAAGTTTACAGCCGTAAACAAGAACCGAAACTTAAAATAAAACTTTAATATCAGTATGTTAACTTATGGGAGACGCTATCGAAACCAACTATGTAAAAACATTATTAAACGATGGATATATGTATTCATCTGTAAAAATATTGTGTTATATACTTATATCGTAATAATTATAATCACATTTAGTGTGCAAACTGCAAAGTGCAAAAATACTAAACATTACCCAAAGTTTGAATTGTTTTGTTATTCCACGATAATAATCATCAAAACGCATATAAATTATTCGCAAAAACTTAATGAGTATTCAATCCGGACTGTTGTTGGAAAAGATTGGATACAATTATTATGTCAAAGGCTTATGATTTTTATTCGGGAGTCAATAGATGGCATAATTTGCAAAACAAGTTTAGCCAAAAGTTCTTTGATCATCCTTAAGTACAGAATGACAGGTTTTATGTCACAATGCGACGAAGTTGCTAGGAGAGATATTTTCTCGGGTCGGGTTTTCGCCTGAGTCGAACTTGTTACAGAAAAGGCCCATCGCATTTGCTTGGTGAATGACGTGAAAATGAGGATGACGAACTGCGCATATGCATGATTCAAGGGTCAGCAGAGTAACTGAAAAATCCGACGAGATTGATTAGGTTTTCGTTTTTCCACCTTGAATATTGTACGAAAACCGCTCATGCGTCACTAGAGATTATTTTGTTATAATGTTATGTACCTATATTTCGTATTGAATATTTAAAATAGTAGATTTAATTCACTCGACCAAGCGTTTTTTATCATTGGTTTTTTTTACCATACTTTTAGATTACTCTACTACGTGCCGTGATAAATGATCGTCATATTATAGGTGGATGACCTTGGTGAGGGCTGGGATAACTTCAAAAATTACTTTTAAACACTTTTGATGGCGATTCGAGATACGAATTGCCTAATTATTCACGTTTGTGTTGACGTATTCATAACTGCAGCGGTGGATAGGCCATTTTTAAAATTTCCAAAATACATATTTGAATATTCAGCAAAAAAAGCGGATACAAATACAAATACTAAAAAAATATTTATGGATACGCTCAAATACTTTCAATTTTTGTATAAAACATTTTGTTTTACCTAATATATTAATTGAACCGGTTTTCATGTTTTACGTTAATCTTGTTGTGAATGTTATATTTGGCTGCATACTAGTTGCGGTCATGACGATTTTTGAGATAAACAGATATAACAGTTGCGGTCACACCAATTTAGGTAATATCTTAGTTGCGGTCATAGCTTATCATAGTTGTATATAATGCACACAGTGTATATATGTGGGAACACCACTACTTATCTGTAAAGTTATTTCCTTTCAATTTATACCTACAAAATGTTAAAATTTATAATTATTATTATTATTATACTATTATATATTATATTTTGACACAAGTTTACTATTATATACTATATTTTGACACAAGTTTAACCACGTAATATAAACATAAGTAGGTATCAACATTTTTAACCATAACTACACAAAAAATAATAGTGTAGACAGTCCTAAGTCTTTTATCTTTTCGATATAAATGGGAAGGAAAATGTTGATTAATACATTTTTCTAAATTCAATAAATAAACGAAATATTAATTTCATATTTAATCATCATATAAACTATATTTTATTATATTATTTAGTATACTTAGTTATTATTATTTGAATGACCGCAACTAGTATGTAACCTTTTTGATGGATGACCGCAACTAGTATGTAACCTTTTTGAGGGGTGACCGCAACTAGTATGTAATTTTTGATTATGACCGCAACTAGTACACACCGTTATATTTTACACCGTATCATTAGGTAGAACTTTAAAATACTTACCTGTTTAGTTTCATCGAAGTATTTAATTTTCAGTTGAGTATAATTCACAGTAAAAATTATATTTTTGTAAAATGTATTGTACATATCATTCTCAATTTTTATTTTTATGTTACATGATAAATACTTAAATAGAAATATATAAATTAAAAAGAACTATTAAAGTATTTGATTACTTTAATTCAAGTTCTTTACAACACTGATAATAGGTATATAGGGTTGTATGTATTAACACAAAAACTCTGACCCTCTATCGAGTCTATCGTTATGCAGATAATATATTTGTCGTACGGGTGTGTGAGATTTTGACTATTTTGTACGATACTATTTATTTTTTGTTTATATCGTGCAGATGTCTTCTACAGCTTAAAAAGTGGAGCCAATTTTTATTTTTGGTGAAAATTACACACACCCCTTAATATTAGTAAATTGAATTAAATCTCTTTTCTAATTTCTATTGTATAGTAATATAATATTCTGCTCATGTGCTCGTGTAGCCGTGTAGGTTTCGTAGTTTCCACGTGGTGGATCATTGCAAGTATCCAATCCATGTTACTATATCCATTCTGATATGAGACTGTATGCACGGTGGATTGACTGTATTGTAATATCTAGTTATCGGTTGTTTAAATACCGGGATGAGTGGGATGTGGAAGTCGCAGTTTCTGATACATCAGTTTGGTACAAATATATATTCAACTCGGTGCGACCAGGTTTGGGAAAATCGAACCTGATTGAGCAATCTGCCTACGGTATAACTGCATTATAAGCTTAATGGACAAGTCGGTTTAAGTGCTGCACTTGCCTAATCCTTTCGTGGGAAAATTCGATTTTTGCGGGAAATTCACCTGTTGCAGATTGGATGGGATGGCTCCCCGGTGTACGTCTGCAGCTGTGTTTACTGCCACTTATGTTCATATTCATTTATAACAAATTTACTTTAATCGTTATTGATAATATATAGTTGTTTCTCTGGTAGAGTATTGAGAGTTAAATGTAATAAATAAAATATAAACATCGAATTTACAATTATTGAATAATAAACGAACTCACAATATTATAATTGAGAGAAAAAACCGTTGAAACGAAAGCTCTTGATTTGAATCTAAAATTTGTAGGCGGCGGTGTCAGTGTAACACACCTTGTTAAATTAAAAATGTGGAAAAAATCGAATTTCTCTGGCCATTGTAAATTATATTATTTTTATACGGCGTTTCGATAGAACAGATTTATCACGATACATTTAAATATAGAATATTTAATTATCTGAGATGATTAGAGTAATCATAACGTGTGTGGTAACCTAATTCCCAGTTACAGGTACCAACATAATATGAGTCTTTCACATTTTACATTTTTGGCAAGTTTTTTGAGTATATTAATAAATTTAAAATTCGAACAAAATTCAAGGTATATTCCAAAAGTGTATTACAGGCCCCGGTTTTATTCCCGCGAGATGTAAGTAGCTGTTTGGTATTTTCTAAACGCACATTCTCTTTTTGTCGATCACCGACTGCTGGTTTTTCAATATAGTAAAGTATACTTATGTAACAGTTTTCCTGATAATAACAATATATGTTTGCACGTGCGTTCACTTTGAATAACGTTTCGTGTAAATTCGATTTTTTTTTATATTCTCAAATACACAAGAATTTATTACAAATAATTAAAGCAAAGGAAATAAATAATTATTATTATTCTCTGTATTATGATAAAGACGACTCGCAAATCAATGGGAAACATTTGAAACATTTAACGAATTTATTTGAGTGTTTATACTAAGATATTATAAGATTTACGATATATTACAACACGATTTTTCAGGCGTACATCTCATTTAAGAAATGTTATTTTTATAGCTGCCCTTCAAAAACTAATTAATAATTCGGGATGTATCCCGATATTAAGTTCAAAGTGGTCGAGTTTCGCTTGTTTTTGGAAATGTGTGATGTTCGTGCTTTGGAGTAATGTGGTAGTTGAAATCTAATTTTATTTCATATATTTTAAAAACGGAATTATTTGGTTAGGATAAGGTTAGACTTATTATTTTTTGATGAAGTTTTATACCTCTTACTATTTCATGTGCAGTGTTGTTATGTGTATGTACATATAAATATATAATACTATATGATACGTTGAACAAAACAACCCGCAAATGCTGTATTACATTATGACGTTACATTGTTGTATTATAAAAACCTCTGACCACCAAAAATATGTTAGTGCAAAACATAATTTTATTATTATTACATTTTTTTGTTTCATTCACAGGTATTATATTATTAATTCACCACACCATTTAAAAATGTGTTAGCTACTAAGGTGTGATGTTAAAATGTTGAAAAATGAACCTTGTGCAACGTTTAATATTACGCTATATTAGGTAACAGTATTTATTTAGTACTCGATGAAAGTTTCATAGTAATAATTAAGAATCTTTAAATTTTTCATCAATTATTTTTTAGTCGTTTTACTTGTTTGATTAATTGAATTTACGTCATTGATATTCATATTTTTCAGAGCCTTACATTTTTAATAAAATATTCACTCACTATTTTATCTTTCTTGCATTTTAAAAGGTGTGCGGTAGGTATTCTGTCTTCATACTACTCTATCTCTTAGTACTTTTATTTTCGAAACGTTTTCTCGTGTTAAAAGTTTTCCCAAGTTTTCAGTTTGAGTCATTGGTTTAACGTACCTCTATTTCATCCGAACATGTTATTTTCCACAGTGTCTTATTTAGTTTAAAATAGTAATATAAATTCTATAAAATATATGCACTTATTGTATCAATTTTTCAATAGAAAAAACGTATTGTACTTGTTCCTTATTATGAAATTAATTTCTCATCATAATATTAATATGGCCTCATACCTTATTTTGAATACAAATATGTTATATAATAATAATTAATTACAAGCTATACATGAAATATGTTGAAATATTATTTTGATGATTTGAGATTTGTTATAATGTAAAAGCATTATTTAATTAATTTAAATTAATTAGTTCAATCATAAATCAAATTTATGATAAGGGATACAGATTCAGAGGACCCTATACACTGGCATTTGTTTTCTCTGTCTTACAAAAGTATAACATCGCAAATTGTACCTTCAAAATAATCAATTTTACACTATTATTTTTATAACTACGATAAATTTACCTATAAAAAAAATGCAAAGTTAAGAGTATTACCTTATTATCTACGCCACCTCGGAAGTATTTATTGATATATTTTTATTTTGAAGCAATTTTCAAATAAACTGTAAATTTGTTGTTAATTTTAAATTGATGACTTTTTTTAAAATTAAAACATCAATAAAAACTGAGGATACGCCCTAGATAATAATCTTATCTTCAATTCGTATAATGTGCCAATTCGGTGTAATTTGAAAAATAACCGGATAAAATGAATTATTGGGAACTTTTAATTTATTATGTTGTAATTTACGGACACAACACACGGGGATTTGGCATCCTCTTCATAAAAATTAGTCGAATGTGTTTAGTGATACGTTTTAATGTAATGAATAATGGTACCTTAGTTCTAGAAGGTTGCACTACATTTATTTTATTTTCAAGTGAAAAGTTTTAAGAGATTTTATACTTACAAATATGTGGAAAACTGTACATGGAACCATTAATGTTCGGTCGGGGGGAAATGAGGAGGATTTGATAACGTCGATACCTGGAAGCATTTGTGCACTTTCACAACTTAAAAGGGCTTTCGAATCCAATTAAATATGACCTGAATATTCATCGACTGTCCCTTGTTGAGAAAACTAAATTTATTAATCGGGGCGGGTTAGGCAATTTTATTTTTATACAAATTTTATTTTTTTTATAAATGTATTATCGTTTTTTACTTGTAATTAAATAAATGCATACATAGATGAACTTTTAAATAAGTTTTTTTATCATATCATTATCAATCTATTACATTTTAAATGTTGGAACGTAATAACGCATTATGAGCGCAAGACACATGATATTAATATTAAATTAATAGTGAATAGGTTTGGGTTTGTATAAATTATCATAGTAATATACGGAACAATACAGGGCAATGTTATATACTCGTATTTAAATTAGTATTATTATTGTATTCGCACAACATAATCGCGTATTATGAAATCACATCTGAACCAATCTGTAGGTTTCTATTATATACATTACACACTGTTATCCAACCCGGGAGTCACTAGTTGCACATTGGGATACGCTGCTAAATTAAAATTATGCTTGTAAGACACAAATATATTAAGTCAAGTAAATTCAAATATCTTGTTTATAATATGCATAGAAATTCAATAATTTGAGATTACCACATCACTGCGGTTACATAATTTATAAATTAGGTGTTTTTCTTTAGTATTTGTGTTATTTACATTTAATTTTAATATAAATTAATTAAATCACGGGGAAAAATAGGTAGAACAATAATTTTAATGACACGTGTGACTTGACACTGGTTGAAAGGGTCTAAGCGCGTTGTTGGAGAAATTCGATATGTTGGAAAACGTTAATTTTATTTTTATAATCATACTTAGTTTTACCATAATTTTTCATGATATTTTTATGTTGGTAAACCTCGGATTAATTTCTTATTTTAGTTATACACAGTATTTTGATTCTTGCATTTTTTATAGAAATTCATATTTTCTATTACTAAATCATTAAGTTTGGTACCTAAAAAGTTTTTGTTATTAATTAAATATTTGAGTTTGATAATGGACACTTTTAACACAATACTCTTCACAATTTCTTCACTGTAAATTAAAATTTTATTTCCTATAAATAACTAAAATCTTGACCTGAAGTTGAAGATTTCAAACAAGAATAGTAGTGTTTTTATTAATATTTTATAAACATTTTACCGAAAAACCAGGTTCACATCCGAATACACGGAAGTTTAAAACATATAGCATGACGTTATATTTGTTTTTTTAAATATAACATTAGTATTTGTTTCAGAATGCATCTCGCACATTGCATCTCTAGGGTAGATACCGCGGGGCTTAAAGGATTTTTGTTTACTTTTTATTTAAATTTAATGGTACGTATAGGTGCAGGATTAAAGAATTAAAGAGGTATTTTTGATACAATTCATTAAATTTAGAAGCTCCTAAAGTCAAAGATTTCGTATACATTACAATAATAAATTAATCTACAATATGTTTAAGACCTCCTAGTATGCCTAGAAAATATAGTTTTGTAATTTTGCTGCACATGCACGACAATAGTATACTGAAATATAGCAGATTTTTAAATCTGAATTTACTTTTTTCAAATTATATGTTATGCACCTATTAAAATATATACATTAATGTTTAAAGTGTTAAAAAATGTGGAAACCCTCTAATTGTTTTTTTTGCACATTTTTATATCTATAGTAACTTGATACAGAAAAAAACATATAACACAGCTGCACATTTATAAGATAAAATATTTAATCACATCATTAATTACCCAATCACATTACCGTTTATTAGTCCTAATACTGGTCGTCTAATGACTGTTTCTAAAGTTTTTAAACATTTTGTGTACAACAAAAACATTTGTGTGTTTACTATAAATGTGTAATTATTTGTATATTGACTTAAAAGTATAAATACGCAGATAAACAGCATAATATAGGTAAAAAGGAAAACAAACAGCATATTATTATTTAATAATTAATTATTAGGGCAACTTGGAGTAGAAGTATTCGACCAGATAGATATAAAACAATATTTCATAAGGGTTTTCCACGGGATAAAAACGAGAAACGTTATCTAAGTTCACTCTAAAACGCTAATGAAAATTTATCCGGCGAAACAAAACTCGTAAAGACGTCACAAATTCCTATTTGCCGCGAGGCGGTGAAAACTCGAGTCGGGCAGTAACACTGATGAACCTTACGCTAGCACTTCAACTATACTAGTAAAATGAAGTACACCACCACCACGGGCAGCAATTTACGTTTCCTATGAACACACAAGAGGCCGGCTTTCTACTGCACGCGATCGATATAAGTGAAATTGGACAGTCTTGGGCAAGGGGGTAAAATGTATACGGGTTGTGCGCCGAAAATGGACCGACTTCAGACAGAGCGTCTGCACAGTCGTATTTAGGACTCGCAAAACGGAACTACCGGAACTAACCCAAATTGAAATCGATGTTGTGGCTTTATTTTATTTACGCCCTCCTCCTCCACCTTCCGGCGCGCTTCATTTTCGAATGATTATCGTCGCACGTGATGGCGATATACAACACAACTACACACGACGCTGCGTATATGGGTACCTACGCGGGTGACAAGTAAACTGATTCCAAGAGTATAATATGATATATATATTTATTTTCACATGTTACAATGGTACAAGACACAGCGTGTGTAACCGGACTCTAAAACAGAGCGATAAACTGTTTGTGTTGTGTTTCTTTTTTTTTTTTTATCAATTTATTATACGTGTCTATTCACACATACCGTATATATATATATCCCCGAAAGACCTAAAGTGGAAATCTAACCGAAATCAATCTTCGCCGATGATAAACGATCTGTAAATATATACGTTCACACTAAATAATAATTTCGTTTTATACTGCCACTTGAATTATAGCGCGTGGGTTTCCGTAATATATGATAATAATTTATAACCATTTGTCATAATATTATAATAAAATATCGAAACCTACTACACATTTCTAGAACTGATTGTTGCGACGAAAAAGTTGCACGACGCAGTGTTTGGAGATATGGATACCAATTTAATTAAAACGTCGTGTTGTGGTGTTGTGTCGTAATACTGATAGTATATAGCGATGTACACGTATTCGACGCGATTATCAATTTAATATTTTATTTTTTATCGGAACGTACCTACCAATAGAAGAATAATAATATAAAATATTGTGTTCCGGCCTTCGTGTCGGCACTGTAATATTATTTTGTCTATAATATGATGTGTAGGTAGATACAACGCATTTTATTATATTGTTCTCCTCGAGTTACGGATATAAAACTAATTACCTGTCCTGTAACGCATTATGATGAATGGTTAGAAACCTTCATATTGTTATCGCTGTTTTGACGTTGTTCGAATGAATAACCACACACCTGGCATATAATATGGCTATATGACTTTAACACGAGAGCGATGTGTTAAGTAACCTAAAAAGGTTATGTATAATATGCATATATAATTATGTGTACTTACGGTAACACAGTGGGGAGGATTTAATTTCTAATAACATATCGTTGAACAAATCGTAAAATAATTTTAAAATAAATAATAATCATTGCTACCCAAGCCATTTATACTCCACCTCATTATAAGAACACGTACTTCAATTATCTTTCTGTGCATCGCTATATTATTGTACGTGGAAACCTAGATTGGATATATTTTTGCTTACGACTAAATGCGATGTCGACACGATACAGTCATAACAACAAAATATAATGTTACTATATTTGCTTTACCGTATTTTATTTTTTATTTGTTTTTAAATGTATTGTTTTATGATTACCTACGGTAAACACAATGTGTTTTGTACTCTGTTAAACGTACGGAGGTTGGAAATGCACAAACATATCGCAGCATATAATGTATAGTAAAATTATTACGTAGGTTATTAATAATGTTAAAAAAGAAATGTCTTATGTAAACTCAAAAATAATTGTCTGAGTAAATAAGTTTCTACTCTTCTACTCTAAAAACTTTTGCACTGACTGCCATTATTTTAATTGATGAAAATCAAACAATACGCTAATATATTTTAGAACACCATAAATATAATATATGTAGAGTTTTAATCTTAATTTCACTTCTAAAGTTGAATTCACTAGAGAAGCAACTTTATTAATTATCACATCATCAAATAAAATTTAAGTATAATCTAACTGGCGATCAAATAGCATAATCATTTTTTTGTTTGTATAAAAAGTGTGTATTCTTAAAATACAATTGTACTGATTAACAATAAACTTTAGATTGCATGTTTATTTTTTTTGGATAATCATCATAATTCATAACTGATACCTCATAACTTAAAGGCTGTACATTACCTTAAATCATAAGTCATAATGAATACTTCAAAGTTAAATTCAATTAAATTTTAGTTCGATTAAATATTATACAATGCATACTTCATATTATTTAAGACGTATGTTATTTTATAAAAATCAGTGTTCTGCACTTATAAATTTATTGATAGAACATTAACGATAATGGATCTTAACTTTTATTCCAAATGTATTATAATATAAATAATATAATATATATAAATATAGGTACTGTATAATAATTAATAACTACCAAAATGTTCGAATAGTGTAAAAAATGTAGCAGAATTGCCTATCTAAGGCGCCGTGTGAAAATTTAATGTTTAATGCAATTTGAAACTTATATTTTATTTCTTATAGTTTTCAATTTAAAATTGTTATTTTCTCATATACTATTTTTAAGGGTTAGCAAAAAATTTCGACAAATAGCTATAACATGACATTATTTCTGATGTATGTACATATCGGTTCTGGGTTTGGGTTATAAACTTATAAGTTATAACAATCATTGATATTTAAAACTCGCATGCTGTTCTATACAATATTATAATGACAAATTATCATTTTCAAAAAGTGGTGATCACTTTTGAACTAAATAAAGAACTGTTCATAGTTGCAAACAATTTGCTTTGACGGTTAAAAATAATTCAAGTGAACTTTAAACTTGGTCTATATTTTATTTTAAAACTTAATTATTACAAGATAATATTCTGGGCGCCACTAGCTATGTTTTTAGATATTGTATGTTCATATTTGCTATAGAATTAGGCTGTGAAAATTATTACAAATTGTTATAACACCCAAGTATAATTAATCTTCTTAACCTACCTAATATGATTTTATATTTTTGATGTATGATAAATGATAAATTAGGCGATGAATAAAAATATTTTTAAAAAGGATTAAATTATTAACCATTACCTCAGCAGATAATATGTTAGTTACAATCTTATGTCAGTTAATTGTTTTCTATAGTGTTAATTATTGTCTTTTTTGATTACATATACATTGATTCGAATTGTAAACAATGTATCAAATATTAAGGACGTGTAAGATATAAATCGATTGTATGTGCCAGTTATACAACTTACATTTATTTACTAATATAATAAATACACTATTTAATCATCGCCTAATAAGTATTCAGAACTTAATATCATATAATATAAAATATGTAAATGTATGAATATACGATAATATATTTGTTAATATTGTTAACGGTGTTTGAGGATTTAATTTTTAGGAAGAAGGGCGATTTTCGTGGAAAAAAACGAAGGTGGACAATATCAGGAAAATTCTTAAATGGTATAAGAATCGAATTATTTGGAAATATCATATTTAAGTTAATATAAAAGTTCCAAAAATCACAATTTAAATTAACTCGTTAGTAGAAAAAAACACGGGAGTGAATGAAACATGCTCGGTGAATCACTCTGTACAATATTATAAAATTTATTAAAAATAATTTATAATTTAGATAGTTCAAACTTTCTTTATGCGTTTTTGGTGAGCACATAATAGTGATGAAAACATAAAATGTTGCCTTCCTAAGACAATCAAAAAAAAAAATGTATAAAGTTTTAGGTACTCCTAAAGTAAAATTATAATTTATGATTTTATCTAAATGATTCTTCAAAGGGAGACTAATGAAGTGCCTAATGCATAATTTTGTATTTTTATAAACATTTTACTTTTGGCAATCTGATGGATTTGTTGGTCAGGGAACTCGTTTCTTAACATAAAATAAATATCAGTTATTGTATACTATACGTATTTCAATAATATTAATATTGATAAAAAAATAATGACCCAAAATTATTGCGTTTTTTTTTCATATTTGTATATTTTATGAGGGTCACCGGTGGGTAGACTGGGCCACCGGTAAGGCAGAATTATTCCCTATGGACTACCCAGCTGCATGTCTTAAAAGAAATATAATATTCAAAATGTCCTCAGAGATATAGTTATCGGTTACTGGGTAACCACTCAAACTTAGATTTTCCGGGTCTATAATTATTTACATTCGTATTCATGCGTATTTGTGCTGACGTATCTACCATGTAAAATCATATGAATAATTTATGTGAATTCAAAACTATAGTTTTATAGTAGTTTCCAGAATTTCTAGAATTTCTAGAATTATTCCAGCCCAACGAAAACAAACTTAAAAATAATTTTAAATATTTATATAATCAAAAACGGTCCCAGGAACCAGAATTCAATTGGTTTTTCCATCTGTCCCTCCAAATAGTTATTGTCCAATAAATTTTAATACATGTTAGTAAAAACATAAAACGATATAGGTAGCAAATTAAAGATACATTACTGTAATTTATATTTCTAGATTCTTCATTTTTTAAAAACTGTATCATAATGTGTTTTCTTTAGTTAATTTTATATTTTTGTGTGATATTTTGTTCAAACGTGCAAAAATGTGTTATAGACCAGTAGCAAAATATTCGATTTTTAAAAAGTGATACCCATTGTTACGTTACCAAATAATTTTATAAATAACAATAAAATCACAATTATTTTATTAAAATTGAATTTGACGCTTTAATTTAAAAACGAAAATAGGGTTGTACAAGATTTATGCAAATTATAAGTTTTGAAATGATATATTTATGTATTATAGTGTTTAAATAATATGTAATAATATTATGGAACTCACCATTTTTTTAAATTTTAATATGTTTAGCTTATACCTGATATCATAATTTTAGTATTTAAACTAATAAAATATAAAATTAGTATTGTAAATTGTAATATTTAGAAATTCACAATCACATTGAGGCGGCATCATTAGGTACGTTCAAATTATCATTTTTATTTTATCAACAGCTATTATAACCCTGAAAATTAGCTCTTAAGAATACAATATACATAACTAATATGAATTACGTACAAAAATAATTATACGAAAAATGAATCAACAATTATTGTTTTCTAAGTTTCTTTTGTTTGTATTTAAAAAAAAAAAAATGATGGTACACATTTGCCCACTGGGCAGATATCTTTAATTTAAAAAAAAACAATGATGAGTTATTAATTTATCATCTTTTACGGTATAGATTTAGTCACGAATAATAATATAATAATCATTCTTTACAGTTTTAATTTTATTATGTAACTGTTTTTTTTTTAATATTTTTGAAAATACTATTTATTCAAAAACTGTCTTTTGTTCGCGATGAGCAAACACAAAAAGCATTCTCTGCTTTAAATATAAAATCCACATTGAAAACAAGTGTTGCTAGTTATCTTTATAAAACGCAATAACACGCAGCCCAATAAACTATAAAGTGGATAGTTAATTAATTTACATTAATTTTTTCCACAAGTCAATACAAAAATATTAACGAGCAATGATATAACACCAAACCATTAATTATTATATTTGACAGTGGTCAAAAGAACACAAAAAAAGAAATTAGATGCGCAGTATCGTCGTCGTCATTGTAGTGGGACAATGACAATCTATTACCATGTCTTAGCTTCAATAAAAACCGTGTGTACCATTTATATTTTCAAATATCGTCGCAGATATTAAGACGTTTTCTTAGAACTCGTACTTGATTGCTGGATTTTTGAAATTGTTTTTAAAAAGTTTTCAGTAGTGGCTTCAGCCGTGATGATTATATTGAGGTAGTATATACGGTTTAATGACTTTATGAACTACAAAATTAAAAACATAATTGTATGGTTTTCAATTTTCAAATAATTTTAGTTAGGAAATGGTTTTGGTTCTGCTTTCTCCCAGCCAAGTGTTCTATCTAAGTTGTTTGATATAAGTACAGGTTTGTACTTGTGGTTTTCATTGAGTTCGGGAAGCAGATTTTGAATTATTATATTATGCTGTACGTTGAGGTTTATTTGGTTAATGGATGCTTGTTAATAATATAAGGACCACAACATTGCACTGAAAGTACAAGTATCGAGTTATTAATACAGTTTATTTACAGTTAACATTAGAGCAAATTTACATAATATTATCAAATTTGTAAAGGAGACGTCTTAACAACGGAAAAATAAAATAATATTATAATGGTACTGTTATTCATAAAAAATGCTGAAACTCATTATTAATATTGTCAAATTAATAATTATTATTATTATTGTATGGTTGACACAACAAGTTTGATATCATGGTACCGTTCGGTTATTATAATTATTTATTTTTTAATGTAGATAAAACCTGGTATTGGTTTTGACATTATGTTCCTCCATGCGCGCTTTGGCACTCACACTAACTTCTTAATCTATGACTTATCAACCAACGTAATTCCTGGTAATCCTCCAAGATGCCCGAAGTGAAAATAATGTAGAGACTTGTTAATCTAATAAGTAATAAGTAATAATAATTGAATAAAAAAAAATAGGATGTGACTCCGCGGGTGTCTTTTTCCATCAAGCAATTCTCTATCGTCGTATTTATCTTCACTTATAATTATTACTATCAGTCATTACACATTATTCTTATCGTGTCCTGTACAGATTATATAGACTATGAAATACATATATAAAAAAGAACACTATAATTAACACGAGAAATGTTTTATTCAGATCACTATTATAAATAACAATTAGTAGAGTCTTTGATAACTCTTTGAAATTTCAACGATGCCCTAAATATGATTGATTGTAAACCTGGATATTATATTATAAAGAATTTATAACACAACATATTATATAATATGCAAGAAAAAAAGTGGATTAAAAAATTAATAAAGTTAGCAACTTTTTGGTTCTTATTTCACAAAATGTCTAGTGTAAAATATAATGACAAAATATGTTACCACTGTAACCTGAAAGCGATTTGCGACGCAGCCGATTGAACGAGTGGGTAGAAATCGATTTTTACAATTCGAGGGGACCAAATGGTAAACAAACAAACTATTTAGATTTTACGTGTTAAAAGTGATTAATTACAAATTAAGTGCAAAACGTGTTCGTGGAACTACGTCATAGGTGTTCTACAGTTTTGAAATAACCACGAAATCCATAAAAACAAAATATAGTTTTCGGTGTGCCCGACCTTTACTGCACCGACGCACGATGTGCACCAAAAATCTAGTTTCGTGTTCAACGCGATTAATATTTTTACCCCTCTCAATCACACATATAGTTATAGACTCTGGTATTAAAGTTGTATACTCAGATACTCTGTTCATAATGTACAGGGTGATTCAACCCCTTTTCTTCAATAATGCAGTTATTCAAAATCTGATTTTTGGAATTTTTAAATATACTAAATACTAAATAGTCAACAACATAGTTTTGAACTCTCAAGATTGCTTGTACTACTTAAGGAGTATCCTGTGATTACTCAAACTTCTATTTTTCTAACAAGAACATTGCTCTTTTTTTACTGTGAATTAGTTAGCGAAAACCTGTTCTAAAAAACTATGAAGTATCAAAATATAAATTTAAAATAGTGGTTACAGAGCTATTGTACTTCATGAACTTAAGTCTAAAAGGATAGTAGGTCCTCAATAACGGGTTTCGAAGATGCCTAACCATTTTAAGGATTATTATCTTTATTTTAAACATTTGAATAACTGAGAAACTACACACTTAAGTTTGGCACTTGGTACATCAACGGTTCAAAAAAATTATCCACTAATTAATTAACATTATAAAAAAGGGACTTTTCATTTCAAAAACATTGGATAGTATCTCTGCAGGACACTATCACTTTAAATAGTACTTAAGAAAAATCTCAAGAATTTAAAAATGTGCTTTTTAAATATATTTAAAAATTCTAAAAATCAGGATTAGATTAACCACATTATTATAGAAAAAAATATAGGTGAATAATATGAACACCCGGTTAGTTTATAATATTTAATATATAAAATAATATTTAGGGTATAATATTTAAGTCAGTTATTGTAGTTTCTATTACCATTCACCAGTGATACGTCTCGTTAAATATTGTATATTAATATTCTTCCGTATATTATTATACACCACAAAATTACAATTTTCATTTATAAAGTAAATATTTATCTATACTCCTATATTATAGCATCGGCAAATAGGAAATTTTATATTAAAAATTTCTCTTTATTTTCATTTTCTTGCAAGATATATTCATATACACTGAAATCTCATCGAACTATGTAGGTAGGTAGGTAAATATAATTTAATATATAGTGGCTTCATAATATTTCTAATTATTATGTAAATATTCTTATTTGAAAAATAATATAGGCAGCAAAAAAATACTATTATATACTTTTTAAATAACCATGCACTTTGAAGTTTTAAATTGTGAAAAGTTCAATTTTTCATTAAATATAAAAAGATATATTATAATATTGAAGTTTTCAGATGATGTAGGTAGTTTACTATATTATTTTTATTATTTAAAATAACCCGACATTTTTAGAATATGTTTAAGAACATAAAAATGGATTGAGCTGTGTGTTTTTATTATTTTTTTTAATAGTTAAGCAAACTAATTACATAATTGGTTGTGTTTTAGATTAAACATGATTGATATGTATCATATTAAAATGAAGTCAGTTTCATTTTTTTTGAATGGCAACATATCGAAATAGATTAACTGGTTGGGGATAATCCATGGGAGCTGTTCGTTCAAAGTTTTGGTGGTTGAGGAGATTTGTAAAAATAAAATTTAGGTCTGATTTAGCTTCCTCCACAAATAACCAATGCACAACCAAATACACTGACTTATTCTCAAAAAATAACCCCCATACACTCAAATATTGAATATACTATTTAAAACAAAAAAAAACCTTAGATTCCTCTGGGTTCCTATGGACACAAATACACAATAATATTACTAAAAATGAAATAGCAGACTATATAGCCTAATAGGCAACCAAAGAACCAGCATATGAGTTTTGGAATATAACAACTCACTTTGATACAAAACTCCCAATAAATATAAACCTAAATCAAAGATGCCAATAAGAATAGACACTAATAAAAAACAAAAAACTGAGAGAAATTAAATCAGCCACCTTCCCATGGGTGGACAATGTGTCTGTCCCACGCAGACATCAAACCATACTCAACTGATTAAGAATTGATCACGCCTTATACACTTACGAACATTCTAATGAACAAAAAGGTACAACGTAAATGCACCGCATGTAACACCACAATAATTACTGTCAAACGCCTATTAACCGAATTCCTCCTCACAAAAAGACTCTAGAGACAAACTGATGTTCCCCAAACAGTCTATTCGAAATACTAGCACCCAACACAGCGAGAACATCGACTCTCCTGGAATTACTCAAAGGGATGAACCTATTTCAGTAATTATGGCAAGAACACATGGATTATATCACATGTAATTTCAATAACATTAACCTTAACGGATCAATTTAAGATGTTTTGTATACCACTCAGTAGTAATGTATTTTAGACATTTTAAAATGTAATGTATTTCTTCAGTAACGCCAATACCCCTGTTAGTGGAAGTGTATTTTTAAATAAAATAAATAAATAAATACAATTTCAATTAAGTTATATAGTTATAAAATGCATACCATTCTATTTCAATGCAATTATTTTTATGTGTAGGGGAAATAATGAACATTACGTTTTTAATTTGAAATTCATCTGAATGTGTTTTCGTTTTGATGTTGAATTGTTGTTAAATTAACATAGTCATGTAGGTACTTAATATAATAAAAATAGTAATTTATATAATTACTAGAACGCATACGTAAATAGTGCTGACTTTTTACATAATAAGAGTTACACATACCTAATAAGTAATATTATAATTTATAATATTAAACTATACATAATTATTGTGTATGACTACAATGCTATATTCTATAGTATATATTATAGAAACATAATTAAAATCATTTTATTTTATTTTTAAGTAGGCTAGTTCACATTTTTCTACTCCACGTTTAATGTTTACTTTCATGAATTTATAAATTACCGTATTTCTAACCAATGAAATATATTTATATAGTAGAAAAAAGTATGAACATCTGCACAATCCCACTATTTTTCTTCTTTTATATGATTTATGTCTTACAAGTTGTTGCGAATTACCTACTTCTTTATTTTAAGCTTGAGAATAACTATAACAATTACTTGTTCATATAATATGTTATTTATCGATCATTTAAGACTTTAATGCATTGTTAGTAAAACAATATAATGCAGCACCTTAACCTCCAAAACCTTAGTTTTGTACAAAAATACATCATTAAAAAGTTTTTATCACATTTGGTTTTATTTTAATTTACCAACATAAATATTTCATAATGATTCAGCATTAAAACAACTCACTTGGGTTGTATTATTATAGTACTGAAAAGAACATTTCGCCTATTCCACAAACAAGAAAATATGATGATAAAAAAATTTATAGAAGTATTTATACTTTCTATTATTATTGTTTTAGATTCTGAGCGGAGCAATAAATTTATTGATTTTACAATTATTTGTTTTTTTATTTTTATTATTTTTTTGTGTCCGTGTTCGCGATACTAGTCGAAATATTATGATTAGCTATGATTTTCAATTTCAGTTCATTTACTGGTGGGAAAGTGGAATTTAATAATTACTTTTGAGAGGTGAAAATTGAAAATGTATAGTAGTTTTTAAGAGGGTCGAAAAAAAACTAAAAACAAATTGAGAAAAAACTGGAATTTTTACGTAAAACCAGTTTTTGACAACAATCATTTAATTTTTTTGACGTAACTCAAAAACAAATAGCAAATGGATACATGACATATTCTCGACAAGTTTGTATTATAGTTTTCTATATATGAAAGAAATATTTTGACTCTATTGAGCTACCTATTAATATTTGAGCATTTCATTTTTTAGTTTTTTTATCTCTACATATGGATAAAAAAATTGTTACCAGGTCAAAAAACTTGAAAATCTGAAACAAGATTTCTCATAAGTACTTTATACTTAAGTTAAAAAAACTAAACAATATTTAAACTCATTTTTTTTTAAACATATTGTATATTCAAATTTAAGGTATTTTATCAAAGAATAACCATGTTGGCTACTTTGTTGTAACTAAAAATTATTATTTGTAGGTACATATTTGAAACTTTTGAAGTATATAATTATATTTTATGCTCACAATGACATTTTCAAATGCAATGTTTTCGGAAAAAAACTAATAGTAAAATATATTACTTAAATAGTAATAATATCATAAAACATACTTGGTACCTAATATTATAGCCTTATAGTCTTAATAGTCTAAATGGTTTGAATTTAATTTTGATTCATTCATATTTAATGTCTTTATATTTTAGGAATAGAATAAACATTGTGTAGTATTGTATTCAAAATGTAATGAACTGCAAGTAATGCAAGTAACTTGTTTAATACTTAATCTAGATTTTTTTTTTAAATTACATTTAATAATTCAGACACACAAAATTAAATCTTTACCCAGAAAAAAAGCTTTTTTTCGTATTTTTATTTTTAATTTAATTAAATACCTAGCTATTTCGGAGTAAAATATATATTTTTTAATACTTTTTATTTTGGTATTATTTTTGAACGACGGTCCATTCACAGTCTCACAGATGCTGAGCTAAACAAAAAATGTTTTGTCATAAAGTTAAAAGTATTTGCAGGATGTATTCATGTGAACTATTGTATAACATAATATAGGTAGTTATTATTTATTTTATAATGAACAACAACGGTATCCTTGACAGGTCCTAAAAAAAACTTATATAATAATAATGCATATTTATTATATTAATTTTGTATGATATTATTAGAAGGTATTATACATTTTAGCTGGTAAAAGTTGTTATTATAAGAGATATTGAAGTTTCCGTAACAGATTTTTCTAAGACATATTTAAAAATATAGTATGCCATATGAATTATATGCTTATTAATTTAAGTAGATTTGATTGAACAATCAACACCAATAATGAGTTTAAACGTATTATATTGTAAATTTTACCTATTGGTATATTATATTATCCCCAACAATTGTTTCAATAGTTCAATCTTTTTTAATTATATTATTCACACTGGTAATATTTTTCAATTATAAATATAATAATTTAATGGATTCATCAAATAAATTTTAAATTTTTCACGCAATTTGGGCAACACTGTATGTTTTTGTTAAAAATAAATAATAATGTATGATTAAAAAACATATACCTAGGTAAGTTTAATATAATATTAAAAACAATTACTAGTTCACTCCCAGAGTTCAAAATGTACAGTGCGCATTTTCAATAAGTACATTTTTTTCAATATCATAGTATGGTACATCAAAATCTTAGTAATAAAAGGAGGTTCTCATTAGAAACATAGAAGTTTGTATACTACTATTACTCCTTAAGTAGTACGAAAAATATCAGAAATTTGAATACATGTTTAACTTAAAAATATTTAATAACTATTCGACTTCTGATTTTTAGAACTACCTTAATATAGTCCCTAACCTAACCTAGAACTTTTTAGTACTATTAAATGGAAAAATGGAGGTGAGTATGCTTGAAAAGTCACTTTGTATATTATATGTAATTATGATTTCCAATTTTTTTTTGTTTTTTTCGACTTCTAGATTCTCTGATAATCATTTGTTTAGAAAGCCTGTATGGTATTTTTTTCACTGTTTTTTTTTATGTAACATATACACTATACACGTATGTATGGTGAGAAAATCGTAGAGCGTTATTGCACACATGTGTTACGGATTACAGCGTGCGGGCAACTATATAATGAGTTTAAAATTTAAATTATGGTTGAGTAATACCGTCAGTTTTTTTTTATGACCAATAATATATCTTAGTACCTATAAGGTGGACACTGGACATCATAGAATATTGGAATAGTTTATCGTGAAAAATTCTCCTAAGACCATTACAACGAATTATATTTTGAACTTCTATAAAATATATTCACCCGTTATTATTAATGAACAAGAAAAGTCAATTTTCTCATGACTTTAATCTCCTATCTTGTTTTATGTTCAACGAATTGAAATGGTTTTCATCAACCATTCTAACTGGACGACAAATTATTTTATAAATTAGATTTGATGAACATTGAGGTCTTTACTATCTACTCACAAAACAGAATAAGTCAACTCTTGTAATAAAATAGCTAAGATTTTTGTTATGAATAGTTATTGTGGTTAGCTCCGTCAAAACAAAATGGTAAAATCTTCATATAGTACATGGTTGAAATGTAACATACACGAAATGTATGTAAATCATCATTGAGATTCATATCTCTTTATTGTATTCGTCACAATTTAAGAACAGTGGTTAGATTAAGGTAATTTATGGTTTTCATAAAACTATTGTAAACTATGAGATTTCCACGAGTTAGCGCATTGATTGTTTTGTTTTGTTTTATAGTATTATTACATGTTATCATTCATTAAATTAAAGCTTTGTAAAAACTAAAGTCACTGTTCTAAAAATAAATTAGGAACGAAATATAAAAGTTTACACGTTATAATAATACTAAATATACCATACATTTTAAATGTTATTAGTTTGAAAATGAGTAGAAAACATTCTAAATGTGGTACTATAGGTACAAGACATAATGAAATAATGAAGGAAAAGTGTTGGACGGTTATAGCACCTGATAATTCCGAACATGAATTATTTATTAAAATAGAAAGCATGTAGTAGTTATTGTTTGTAGACAAACAATATTTATGCTATTCATTTTCATTAAGTTATTTTTAATTTATGTAATGTGCATGTTAAAAAAAAGTTTTTGTATTTTGGATTTTGCAACAATAAAGATGAATCATTGTTGTAAATTATTTATCTTTATTAAATTGCAAGGTTAATTTTTTACGGACGTGATACATCCTGGAATAATAGTTTAAGTTTAAAGATCAGTAAAAATAAAAAAAAATTTGTTTTTGCTTGATATTACTTCATCAATTAATTATTATTTCAACTTTTAAATAAAAGAAAATTAAATATCGAACTGAAAAAAGCCTAATTTATTTGGGACAAAACTTTAATATATTTACGTTAAGTTTTATTACTTGAACTTAATATCAGACCTGGGTGTAATAAAATTAAAAAAAAACAGAAGAGTTTTACTTAAATAGTATGAAAACAAATTATACTGAAAAAACGAAAGTGTTAAGAAGACAAGAGTTTTCAAAAAAGTAATTGATATAATTTTTCTTACGGTACATGAAAATAAATTTCCATTTAAATTCATTAGGTGAAATATTCTGAAAATAACAAAAAAGAAAAAAAACAGTATTCTAAGCAAAAGTTTAGAGATAGTTTTTTAACAAAGATTTATCCTTAAAATTATAAATTATTACATATTGTTATTTTGTGTAAATATTCATAATATATATTTAATTACAAGTTCAAAAAAGAGTGAAAAAGGTTTAGAAAAATGAACTGAATAATAGATTTTATAATTCTAAGCACAGATATAATAATGACAAATTTATTACACGAATTAGATTTATTTTATTATAGTTCCAAAAGTTACATAATCTTAAAATATGTATGTCTGTGTCAGTGTAATTTTAGTTTTTTTTAGATAAAAGTGCTGACGCTCTGATCACGAAAAAAAAATACTTGTTAAAATATAAATATTCTCGCCAAAAAAGTTGATATTTAAAGGGATATTAAAATATAGCAAAAAAAATAACAAAAATAGAATCAAAAATTACTTTGGCTAGGATTTGTTCAAGTCATAATTTACAGACTAAACTGGAAACGAGATTTAATTAAAATCATTTAAACCAATATAATATAATCATGTTGATCCAGTTAATAGTTTTGACCTATTTAGGTATGTATAATGGGTCAAATTCTCCAAGTTTTTGTGTTTCCTGTAGCATAATTTAATACGTTGAAACTTCAACAAAATTCTTAATAAGTACAGGTACAAAATTACTTTTATCAAAGTAACGTGCCCTATTTTTTACTTATTTTTTTTCACGATTTTAATTTTAATTTTTTTTTTCACATATTTTAAACGGGCACTCTGGACACTCATTTTTATCTTTTTAATTTATTATTCTTTTTAAAAAGTAATTCCTTCCATTTTTTAAAAATTCATATTTTGTCGTAAAGTAAGGTTATTATTTTCAACGTGTTTATCTATACCACCATCGATTATTGAACCAATTGCAGACAATTGTTTATTATTGTCACTACTCGTATAATGAGTAGGAAGTTATATAATAGGTTTAGTGGAGTAGAATACTGCAGTTAGATTTTGCATTCAATCTCCGCTCCACTATTTACTGTTAAATCTATTTATCTTCACGATGGATTAAATGCTTATAAAGTAATAAATATTAATAATTAAACTGTAAGACCAATAACGGCGTTATTTTAGAAAGATTCCGCCGTAGATTATGAAATCACTTTTTTTTAATCGATTAGTTTAGTGAGTTTATTTTTTATCGGTGATAAAATAATTCAAAGAAAACATTTATGCCTATTGATATTTATGTGTAACTTGTCTAGTGAGCTATAGACTATTCGATTTTTCTCCTATAATTGAGTAAGATGTTATTAAGAACTTCGCATTAACTCTAATTATGTGTAATATGGTTCCCCGAGTGAAAAATAAAACTTTTCCAAAAAAAAAAAAAAATAACAACACTTGTTGCAGCGTAATCACTAGTTGTATAAGAAACGATGTATTCATGGGGCATATAGATTTCATCGAGAAAATCTCTACATTTTTCCCACCCCCTTATGTCTGCTGTACGGCATTTGGCCCTTCCCCCTACACCTCTCACAAAGGAACCCAACCAGCAACGAGATCAATAGTTCGTCATTGCCTTCAACGATGCGAAACTAATAGCATAGAAATGTTAGTACACGTTTAGGTTGAAGGTTGTTTTGACAGTAGTGCGTGGTAAGGGGCAGGTGTCTTGGCATAATATCAATAAGATACGAGTTAATCGCGAGCTTGCCGTCATACTAATAGTTGGCTAACAAATTAAATATTATAATGTATTCGGTATTTTGTTTACGTTTTATTTGTTGGACGTATTCAACAATACTGTATTATACCGTAAACATAATAATAAAGTTGTAGGTACCCGCCTTAGATATTAGCACGTTTTCCGTAGTCCATTATTAAAACAAAATACAATTACATTGTGAAAATTGTTCTTAAAAAAAAAAACCAATCCGGGTAGAATGCAAATCGGTTATAATTCTTCTTGGATTTAATAGGTAGGCAGCTGCTAGTAAAACATTTAATCGAGTAATGATAATATATAAAATTAAAATGAAGAATACAATGAATGCTAAGGCTAACTTCACATATTATTACATTATAATATCAAATACATTTAAATCTAATTTATTTACACATTTTATCGTAATGTATAAGAATATAAATATTTCACATTATTCCGAATTGATTTGGATTTAAATAGTTTATTTTTATTTTGTAAAGAGATTTAAGCTCTTAAAATTGAAAAAGGGCAATATTTTTTAACTATCAAATACTAGTATAGGTTTTGTAAAATAACATTTAGACAATTAGGTAACTATTATAGCGGCTATCATTGTTAACTGTTTAACGCAGTAGTCAATGGTCGAGTATTTATTTCTAGAATACAAATAATAATATGCTTTATTGATCCAATGTTAATTGAAAGGATATTGGTTCAAAAGCAGTAATAAAAACAGTTTAACAATTTTAGCTAAAGATAATATTTTAAATGTTTTTTTATTAGAACTCCGAATTCCAACCCTATACTCAACGCTGTTCTAAAAATGTTCGATACATGTTTTGTACGTATTAACTAAATAAATATAATAATAATAGTCAGGAGTATAATATAGGATTATAGACATTTTAGAAATTAAATTTACAATCCTTGCTGGTGAACAATTCGAGTACTATACTATAAGTATAAATGTTTTGATTTAATCTATTTATGGTTTGTTGTTCCTTGCATTATTAGCATGTTAATTAAATGTTAAATATTCTGTAGGAAAAACCTTGTTAGCAGTTTAGTCTTAGATTGATCAACAATTATAATACGTTTAACTCTAATGGTCGATAACTAGGTACCGTAAGAGTGATATTGGTTTTGATGAGTTTTGAGAATGGTTGAGTTAAGTAAAGACCAACAAATACGAATGTACCGGATGACTATTTTAAAGAGCATCGATCTATATTTGGAAGTACTCAAACGTTTTGACGTGTTACGATTTTGCAAATACAGTTAACGTTTAAGGGTACAGCTCAAATGTTGTTAATTATGTTATCAGAGCACATAATTCACTGTCGACCGGCCAATATTTACCTTTAGGTATATACACGTGATTTTGCCGAACGTTCGAGGATTTCTTTTTTAGTTTTTGAAAATGCGAATTTCTATTTTAATTTGGCATGTGGTCGGCATTCGAAAAGTACCTACCTATACTTATTATCACTGTATGTGTCGGTATGTGATGATGAGTTTACCCGTATCTGGGAATAGAGATTCACCTTCCTACAAGGCCATAACATGTCAGCGTGTGACCTAAAACCCTAATTTAAAGTCAACCGCCTTTACAGCATACAAAAGAATTATAGATACATCTATGACTGGTTTAAAGTGGACTATGGACAACGGTAATGGCTACTTAATCACTCCAAAATAATATCTCTGTAAATTATAAAATCCATCGCAGGTTTTTACATGCAATAATATACAGTTAGATTAATAGTTCTAAGTTTTTAATAAGGTTAGATGATATACTGCTGTGGCTTAATAATTATATACCCGGGTTAACTATGTAGATTCTTTGGATTTTTAGTTAGCTTTATTAATTTCATATTATGCCAATATTACGTCCATAGATATATTCAATTTTTGTGATCCTATAGTTCATTGATCATTCGAATGATGGTTGGCCACGATACTTTTAAATTGTGCTCTCTGATTAGAGAGCTTAGAGAATCGGACATTATTAAATTATTTTTATCGTCGTTAAGCTGAATGCTTTGAAGATGGATTTGAGAGTATTTTTAAGGCTTCTACTTTGAAAATACAACAGACACAATTTGTTTGAAATTTAATACTCCTGTCGTTTGATATCATGACTATTATAGTCCTGACTTTTGTCCGATTTTTGATGCATCGTATTCACTTATTCGTAATCCGGGAATAAGTGGAATAATTCTTGAAAAAGGCTTAATATTTGTGGTATTAGTATTGTTATACTTTAGTATTGTGTTTAAGTTGATTAGGCGTTTATTAAATAGCCAAGGAAGTATTTTTAATTTTGGATTATGTCTTAAACTTAATTACTTTATTTAAAATAATAGCTTAAATTGATATTGAAATTGATTGAAGCAATATATAATAATTTTTTTGCAAATTTATTGTCATCTAATTTGTAGTAGAAAATATAAACTGCTCGAGCGGATAGTTATTTTTCATATAGTCATTTTAAAACAAAAACTCTTCGCTCGATTATTACAGTTTAGATTTTACATTCTCCTTTAAAAATGTCAATAGTAATTACATTTTGTTTAATAACAACTATAAATAAATTGTAGGACGTACCCAGTACGTAGATTTGTTATATTATACGCGTGTGTAAGACTCAGAGTACAACACCTGCGCGTCCCACTAATGGGAGGGTAGGTTCCCTAGCTAAGTATGCTTGTGACTGGACTACTTTTGAAGATCCCTGTTATAGCCAAATGTATAGCAAGGTTATGTATTATATTAGGTATTTGTATTATTTTATGTTTCTGTGTTCAACTAATATCATAGTATATTATATACTATTATGTATTATATACTTTTGTACTATTATAGTTTATTATATTACAGTATCGACATGTAGTAATACTTGGGATCGTATGTCCATTTAGAGACCACACATTTTCAATTTTTTATTTACCTTCTAAATAACCTCAGAATAGATCATCGGCAGAATTAAAACACATAACTTTTGGTGAACTAAGTCCAAAATAAAAATAAAATGTTCAATGGTTAATGAATAATGAATAATGGCCATAGTGATAAATGACTCGCCGCAGTTATCAAATATCAAGAAATATCTGCGAGTAATTGATTTTATGCACTTAATTTAATTTTTAACTTTAGAATTTGATTTATTGTAGAACATGGAGAATGGAGATATATTATATTCTTCGTGGAAATTGGAAAGTACTTATTGTAAACGAGATATTTGCTCAAAGATAGTTTAATAGTTTGACTGGTCACCAAAATGTTTAACATTAACTTAGTAACTTGTATTTATCTAATTCACTAGGTAATTTGAATGATAAAATTATGTATAGATTATTACTTAAGTTGTTTTTGGCAAAAAAAATCTTTCTATAATATCCTGGATAATGATGATTGATAACTATGCAACTCAAGAATTATATTAAGAATTATTAATATGTGCTCGTTATTATAACGGAGTTGACGTCTTTTATAAATTACCGTATTTTATCATCAGCTGGACAACCAAAAATTAAAATAACTTTTTTTTAACTATCGAACTTAAAATTTTAATTATAGCCGCTATTAGTCTTAAAAATTATATTTTTAATTGCCTTGAATGCCATAATTCAAGACCAGAAATATACATTAATAAAATATAAAGTACTTTATATTCTTAATAATGTGTCTAATTAAAATCTTAGTATAGTCAGTAATTAAAAAATTATAAGTATTTTTTTAAATATTGAATATATATATAGGTACATAATATTGTTCTTTATTAAGCACATTTTTTGTAACATAAGAAACATATAAGTTTTAATTTGAAACTTATAAAAAACAACTTTTAATATTCTATGCATGGCTATGATGAATATGCATACTAATTTGTCATTAGATAGTTTAATTTGCGCATTCAATATTTTATATAATTTACTTCTAATCTTTCAACTAATGAATTGAAATTGTGAAATGCCTTGTGATAATCATAAGTTTAAAAGTTCAAAATATTAAAATTTCTGTAAATTATGACTTGACACTACACTGAAACGCTTCTACGTCAACTGTATAAGATACCTCCTCTCTCCACCCACCACTGACGTCTTTCTATGTGACTCAGTTTTGTTTTTATGGTAAGAATGTACGTATTTTGCATTGGGCATGAACCCTTTAAATGTAATAATAAATATAAATGTTCTATTGCGACGGTACTCGATTTATAGCTATAATAGCGCAAATTGTGACACAAACATATTTTAAGAATGTATATTAAGAGGACATTTGCTGTCCATGCATTTGTCGTCTCCGGCTTACTTATGTATGGTATAGAAAATTTTCGTTCGCTAGTTTCAATAGCGGTGCTGTTAGTTTTGATATTAGAGTGAATTGACCTATCAACAAACTTTTAGGTAAGAACATTACCTGAGTCAACTTTGATTTGATTTGATATTTTAATTTTCAAGAGAAATTAGTATTTTTATTTTTTTAATATTTCACATGGGTACCCACATCTCGCTTGAAAATGAAAAGATAAAAAAAAATGGCCGATAGAAGTTTGATAGTTGATCAATTATAAACCACGGTAATAGCAAAAAAAATTGCACACTATTGAAACAAGTGAACGACAATTTGGTATGTTGTATACGCCTGTAAGATAGAGACAACAAACGCATGGGTCGCATCCTATCATCATATATTATCATTATTTATCACGAACAACAAAGTTTAATATATATATATTTGTATTTGATTCAACGGTTCAAGCTGAACAGTAAAATATATCGAAATCGCATTCCGCTATGTGAGTAGGAAATGTAGCGAATAACTTTCGATTGATATACTCCAAGCTGAGTGAAAGCTCTTCCAGCAAATAACACGTTGTGCTGTGAGAATCATCTTGTCAGCTACAATAGAGAAGTCCGGTGTTTGGAAACATTTTGGTTACACGCCCTTACCGGCGCCAGACAAAGTTTAAAGTAAAAATTCCGTAAATAATCCAACCTGCCAAAATCAATTCATCCGGTGTACTTTATACTCTTCTTCTTTCTTCCATACCCTCTGTCCGGCTTCGTTGTGGGAGGTTTGCATTCCATAAACTCTCATTTGTATAATGTAGTGATTTACTCCATATCAATATAATATTATAGGTACAATAGTACCTATACTCCCTATATCCTTTGGGTCTGTGAAACATAATTAAGCTTCAATTGTCCCGTATGCGTATATTATACGCATCAACCTATGTAGGAAGTAACGATTCGAGTTTCAGCCTAAATCAATAAAACTAATATCAAATCTGGGCATAATGCGTGTAACGTGACGACCTACTGAACCCATGCTGAAATGTTCTATATATTATATAGGTTTATGTGAGAATTAAATATGAGAACGAAAATGTGTAAAATTTATTTTTTATAGTGCACTGTAAGTAAACAAGCCTTTTTTAAACATTATAATATTATACACAATTGCTACTAATAGTTTAATACGATAGAAGTCTGGAATTAGATCAATCGAAATATGATGTTCAATTGGTTTTAGGTTGTATCTATGTAATGGAATAAACCCTCAAATATACTATAAACAAACGTCATAATATTAAATTGTCCACGTCGAATAACAGTTTTATACTTGGAAGAAAAATATTCAAACAATACTAATTTATATTACTCATTAAGTTACACATTTATACTCGAGATAAATGTTGTTGTTTTAAAATATTACACACTTACAGAGTACCTTTACTAATCATTACTATATTGTATAGCTGTAACTTATATTTAGCCATGATTTATAATTTATAAGTATGTAAAATAATATAAATTTCAACTATTAATACGATTTCAAAATTAACATTACTTATATAAGTAAATAATATGACTTATGTGCTTAAATTAATGACGTCAAAAAATATTTTTATTTTTCCTACCTAACCGAATCGTATTTTTAACGATTTTAAGTAATAAATACACACACACACACACACACACACACACACACACACACACACACACACACACACACACACACACACACACACACACACACACACTAGATATTCGATATTTCAAAAGTACGTATTGATTACAATTTGTAGTGTAGGGCATTTGTCTCGTTCAACTCAATACCGGACGGGATTTAATTATGCATATAAATCTAGTTTCCAGTTTATTACTTAGATATGTATTTGAATTAGTGTTGTGTGGTTGAAAATCAAATGACTGTTAATCATTACTATCGTTATAACCCAAGAACGATCTGAAATGGAATTCACTATAATATTATACTAAGTTATACACAATTCTGCCATAATTATGTTTATTTAATTTATTAAATTTTACTCTTATTTTTGGAACGATTAGGAACTCAATCGTTGAAAATATACATATGTTTATACATTTTGGTCAACAAATATTCATTATAAGGATATTCTAATATTGTTTGATGGCAAAGAAATCACGCAATATAGAAAAATTGTTTATCAATTCCTTTCTGCTTCACACCAAAATAATCCACATTCCGTATTTCAGTTTACAGCGTCATACATTATAATATGATGAACCTTTTATTACATATGAATGAATTAATTAATATATGATATTAAAATTAAATAATATTAATAAGTAATTGATTTTGGGATCAAAGAAAAAAAAATATAATATTTATTTTCACTATAGGCAAGTAGGTATTGTTTATTTAAAACATTAAACCTTTTTATCTATTCGCTTTAACAACAGAGTTTAATAGCTTAAAGTGTGTTAAATATTTATTTATTATGATTGTTGCATTTAATATATCCATAATAGTATGAAAGATATACACCCAATAATTGTAAATAATTTTAATATAGTTTTAGGGAATGTTTATGCATAGAACTTGAAATATTTATTATATAGATGAATGACTTTTTAGTTTACCGATATTGTACTCGTGGATGTTTAGAAAACAGAGTATGTACATAATTAAAAGTTTGGTAGGCAGGCTTTCTGTTTTATTATGATTTGTTATTCATTATTTGCTATTCGAAATCTAGTGGAAAACCATTGTCCATGTATTTAAATTAGATGTATTCTGATTTTTAAGTGTTTAGTGATGACTTCTCTATATCTAAGGATTTTTCCTAGGCCATTAAACATTTTTTTAGCTCCTTGCGATGTCATCGATATTTCTGTTATCTTGAGTTTTCATTGACCCTAAAAATGTAAATTTATTTATTCATCATGTGTTATTCATAATAATATTATGGTATATAGCCCATATCCATTGCGCCTGTCCGACTTTTTGCCACAAAACATATTAACGCGTATTGTCATAACTATTGTGGTTATCTTATAAATTTCCATTACCTATATAGGCACTTACCTAATAGATATATTATTTAATGGGACTTTCAGTCAACCCGTCTCTGTTCATTAACTATGATAGCCACCATGTGGTTTAAACCATGACAGGAATTCTTGTTTTTCATATAGAGGTATGGTACTATAGGTTAGTTTTATTGACGTAAGATTAATAAAATATTTTACTATTGTTTTGTGAAATTGGCTTTACTATATTTTCTTAAATATTAACCTGCAAGAAGTTATTAGATTTTATGACCAAAATATATTTTACGTCACAATTTGTTTTTACGTACCTAGCAAATTATTTATTGAACGTTTCAAATGATTCATGATTGATTTTTACTTATATCCTGTATGGTAGGATAAACAAAATGTCTGTACGGAAATACAACTAGAATAAAATTCGAATTATCAATGACTTAAATTACATTGTGTGGAAATAAATTACGTAAACAAAATAAAACCGTAAAAGAGATAGGAAGGTACATGCCATATATTAAATTGAACGCAGTAAATTGAACTTGCGATAATTGGCCGAGATAATTTCGGTCACAATCAGGCGAGTTAAAAAATAAAAATGGCATGGGCATTATTCGAATGCAATAAGCTGGTGTTTATAATATGTTATCTGTAAGTTAGAGATTTTATCGACCTCTGTTTGTAAAATACAAATAATACAATACTCGGTATTGTGTTATACTATGGTTCAAGTAGGTACAGTAATTTTTTTTCAATCACGGTACTGAATATTATTTTAAGCCATAAACATCTAAAGAAGTTGTTGCATAATATAATTATTATCGTATTTACCGACCAGCTTATCAATGCATTGAAAACATGAAATAATAAATTTGAATAAATTTATATATGTACGCAGTTTTTATTACTGTCAAAGATAAAATAAAATTGAAGGATTTTACAGTTCTTTGAATTAAAAAAAAAAAAAAAAACAAAAACTATACCCTAAGTTAGAAAATCAGCTTTGTTGAGAATACATTCTTAAAGGCACGTTTTTCAAAGCAAACAATTTTAATTTAATGTAAATAAAATTTGTGTTTTAATTTAATTGTATTGAATTGGTTAAAATACATTATTGATGACATTTACTTTCATTAATTCAACATCATAAATAATATTTGTGACCAAATTGAGCGTGCACTTGATTTTTATTTATGCGCACTCATTTTATCATCATTAATTTACATGCTGTGTACGTGAAGAGTTATAGTTTGCAAAAGGTGCCACAAATTAACCGAGTTAATAAATCATGAAATAAAAAATAGCATTCTTTCAAAATGATTATTTTTCTTAGTGAGTTTAAGCTTGCAGGTTATTGGACTATTTTAGTGATAATTTCTGGCTTAAGAAATTACACTGCAATATTATGCTAAACGAGACCATCTAATAAAAATAGTATACTATTAGTATAGTATCTGAATTCTAAACTATTAAAGTCGAATTAATTATTGATATGAAAGGATAAAGTTAAGCCAAGAGAATATACTCGAGCAGAAAAAAGACAATTACTTACAACGAGTTTCGGATGAATTGAGGTATAACAATTAAGACAAATTTATTTTCCCTTGTAAAGTTTTCTTAATACATACCCCTCTACACGTAGTCTGGTTTTTCTCATAGTTTTTAGATGATGAGCATCTGTCTTATGAGTTAAAAAAAAAAAATACTTTTGTAGCAGCAAAACAAGTTAAAAATTTGTGTTCCGTAAATTGAACTCATTTGGTACGGTATCGCTGGTCAATTTTCAAATATATTTCCTGAAAATGGCCACAACAAAAAAATCGTAAACTCAAAATATGTGGTATATAGTTAGTAAATAGTAATTTTTTTTAAATAAATGTAATCCTGCAGGTTTTGCGGTGAATATTCTTTGCGTCTAATTACTAAACTATTTTCAGTCTTCACGATTTGTTACTTTTTATTATTTTTCTAAAAATAAAATATTCTATGCATTTAAGCTCCATAGTAATAATAATATATTGTACAATATGTTTTAAAATTAAAAGGACCAGAACTTGAGATATTTTGCTTATCTATATCTATAACCTTCGTTCACATAATTATATAAATTTACATCGTTATAAGCTTGTGGGTTAATATTTGATTGGGCGATGTTGACATTATCTATGATCGGTGACTTGTTTTCATTTTCATTACACAGAGTGTTGATTTACCAAGCGTGCTCACTCCCTTTTTTCCCTTAAATAATGAATTTATTCAAATTCTGATTTTTGAACTTTTTAAATATACTCAAAGACCATATGTTCAAATTCTTGAATTTGTTGAATTTTTCGTACTAACTATAAGGAGTGTCTTGTGAGTTGTGGTGACACGTGTGGTGATACACTGATAACAATTTCTGTTTTTCAAGCGAGAACCCTCTATTTTACGGTAAATTGATAAGTGCATTTTTTTTTATACATTTTGATGTTTTCCATTCAAAATTCATACGAGTAGTTTATTAGTTATTAAAATGTTTCTAACGTACGAAAAAATGTCATCAAAATTTTTCCAGTCATTTAGGCAGGAATATAAGAGACTTACAGGCAGGTGGACAGACATTCATTTTTATATAATAATATATTAATATATAGATATTAGATAGCAATCCAATTGGATAAGATTAAACAAGTGTTGTTCTAGTATTCCGATTTCAAAAAGTGTATTTTACTGCGTCATTTTCCGGGAATTGTGTGCGTGGTGTTATTCACATAGATCTTATGCAGAACTTCAAATTTTTGGAGTTAAAAAATATTTTGTTTTTTCGAAATTTCCTTTTGGAAAACGTTCTCCTAGCAATTACGAAAAACTGAAAAAAAAATTTGAGTCAAATTGGCCCAGCCTTTCTCAATTGATGAATTACTATATATTTTTCACACCATTTATATATATATATTATACATAGATGAGCCGATTTCAACGAGAAAAAAAAACGACCAAATTTTACAAATTGTGCTATATTTAGGTGTATATCTCGGTTTTAGTGAGCTTCTGAAGTTCACGGGTGGTCGTTGTACTTACCTAGCTTTGTGAACTAATTCGACTGAGTTCGGTAACCACCTGCGGCGGATTGGATATAGCACTTGGTATATTTTGAAACGTAGTTCGAACTATTCTCTAAACTTTTCAGATATCTCTGAAAACAATCTCTGAAATTCTCTTCAAAATCAGTCGAGAAGTTTTTGAGTATATAAGCTAGTAGCATGCATTCATTGATATATAATAATATATAATAAAGATTTTATACAATTTTTTTTTTACTTCTGTAGCCAAAAGCATCGGTTTTTATGTATTAAATTAAATTAAAAATATATATTTTAATGATCCATAGCGAAATTACTTATGCGCAACCTATATATAAGTTATATTATGTCCTTGGTGCCATTGGCATGTTGGATAAGTTGATATGTAATATCACCTGTTTAAAAGGTACCAAACAAATAAATTAAGTTAAAAAAAGTGTTTTCCATGCAGTGAGTAGTGAGGACTGGTATTGTAATTATACAATCATATTCAAATATTATAAAGATTAATACTAGTATTTATTTTTTAAATTAATATACAGAAAAAAGAACAACTCTATTTGATGGAAAATCACTTTTAAATTTTTTTATTTTTAAAAAGCGATAATAATAAGACAATCAACTGTCTTTTTTAACTTTAGATTTTTTTACTTCAGCGGAATGAAAAGCTCATAATATGGCAGCCACACATTGATTTTTTCTAGTTGTGTTTTTATCTCTAAACATTTTACGTAAAACCACTTCTATCAGATGTATCCTACCAATAAAGAACAAAAGTGGTGAGTCCACTAAAAAAAGTAAAAAAATACTACGAATCTCAAGGTTTATCACCTCTTAAATAAATATAGGTAGGTATATAAGGTGACAGGTATACAGAAACGGAGTTACAGTGTTTGCGAACGTGTTGTGCATTCACATTTTTCTTTTGACCGTAAAAACCTTTCTGTGTCTTAGGTTTTGTTTTACAATTTCGTTTTCTCTTATATTATAAAACGCTTAATAGTTGAGGTTTTATCCGCTCGATCGTTTTCGGGACACATAAAATCGAAGAATTAGATTTTCCCATATTTATATGTAGAATAGGGAAGATCCAATCGGATCACCGGCCCGGTCGCCGCCATCGCAGTTATCACGTTTCTGTTATCACAACCACGGTTTTTTTTATCAAGTATTACTATTTTTAAAAAATCCGTCAAAATGTTGGCTTTGTGTCGGATTTTGACCCTTTTTGGGCTCCGTTTGTATTTAATTCGCGTTCCCCAAAAAGTTTTAAGTCCGTGCGTGTTCGGGTTTCGTTCGTTTTAAGTCCGTAACGATCGCAATCTCAATCGAAAACGGTATCGACCGCCCGCCCTACATCGCACGTATTTCTCGCTTTTTTCTTTTTTTCTCTATCGGTTTCGTCTTTTCGTACACCGTTTGTGCACGCCGAATCGGGTAGTAAACTTCTCTTAAACGACTTACGTATGCGGTTTTCACTGCTGGACTGACCTGAGAATGGGACTGACCTGAGAGCCGGACTGAAACATGG
>NW_019104345.1:0-70213 GCF_001856785.1 Myzus persicae
GTGAGGTGCCTGGTAGATGAAGTGACGGGGAGGTGAAGGTACGGTGCCGGTGGTTGAAGCTAATTCCTTCACTTTGTCCGTGCAGTAGGTAAAAAAGAACATAAAAACAACGGTAAGACGGTTCACGGTAACGCACACACTGACAACGGCTAGGTGCGGGCACGCAACTGATCCGGTTACCGAGAGTAGCGGGAAGGCGGCATCTGCTTATCACGGTGTTGGTGTTGCTTACGTAACTACCAAACAATATTCTTTAAACAATAGTGTAATGTAGAAAATTCTAAATTGCATTGGCAAAAAGTTACAGTCCACGATACATGGAAATACACGAAAATTTCGTTAGATTTACACAGCACTGTATTTAAGTGAATGTGAATCTGGCTTCGTCTATATTCAACATAATCCATATTTCTGTAGTTCAAATGAAATCTTTAAACGTCCTCTAAACAATGACATAAAGTAGAAAATTATAAATTAAAATGGCAAAAAGAAACAGTTAACGATACATGGAAATACACGAATTTTTGTTGGATTTTCAATGCAATGTATTTATGTGTTTGTGGATCTGGCTTTGTTTATATTCAACATATTCCACATTACTCTAGTCCAAAAGAAAGCTATAGACTTTCTCTAAACAATGGTATAATGTAGAAAATACTAAATTGCATTGGCGAAAAGTTACAGTCCACGATACATGGAAATACACGAAAATTTCATCGGATTTTCAATCCAAAGTATTTATGTGAATGTGGATCTGGCTTCGTCTATATTCAACATATTAAGTATTACTCTAGTCCAAAAAAGGCCTTTAAACGTCCTCTCAACAATGTTGTAAAGTAGAAAATTTTAATTGAATTGGCATAAAGTTACAGTCCACGATATATGGAAATACACGAATTTTTGTTGCATTTGCAATGCAATGTATTTATGTGAATGTGGATCTGGCTTCGACTATATTCAATATAATCCATATTTCTCTATTTCAAATGAAAGCTTTAAACGTTCTCTCAACAATGGTGTAAAGTAGTAAACTCTAAATTGAATTGGCAAAAAGTAAAAGTCCACGATACATGGAAATACACGAATTTTTGTTAGATTTTCAATCCAAAGTATTTATGTGAATGTGGATCTGGCTTCGTCAATATTCAACATATTCCATATTACATTAGTCCAAAAGAAAGCTTTAAACGTCCTCTAAAGAATGGTGTAAAGTAGAAAATTCTAAATTGAATTGGCAAAAAGTTACAGTCCACGATACATGGAAATGCACGAAAATTTCGTTGGATTTTCAACTCAAGGAATTTACATGAATGTGGATCTGGCTTCGTCTATATTCAACATATTCCATATTACTCTAGTCCAAAAGAAAGCTTTATACTTTTTCTAAACAATGGTGTAATGTAGAATATACTAAATTGCATTGGCAAAAAGTTACTGTCCACGATACATGGAAATACACGAAAATTTCGTATGTGAATGTGGATCTGGCTTCGACTATATTCAACATATTAAGTAGTACTCTAGTCCAAAAGAGACCTTATAACGTCCTCTCAACAATGTTGTAAAGTAGGAAATTTTACATTGCATTGGCAAAATGTTATAATAAACGATACATGTAAATACACGAAATTTTCTTTGGATTTTCAAAGCATTTACATGAATGTGGAATTGGCCTCGTCTATATTCATTATATTCCATATTACTCTAGTCTAAAAGAAAGCTTTAAACATCCTCTATACAATGGTGTAAAGAAAAAAATTCTAAAATGAATTGGCAAAATGTTACAGACGATACAAGGAAATATACGAAAATTTCGTTTGATTTTCAATCCAAAGTATTTATGTGAATGTGGATTTGGATTCGTCTATATTCAACATATTCCATATTGCTCTAGTCCAAAAGAAAGCTTTAAACGTCCTCTAAAGAATGTTTTAATGTAGAAAATTCTAAATTGAATTGGCAAAATGTTATAGTAAACAATACATGTAAATACACGAAAATTTCTTTGGATTTTCAATTATTTATGTGAATGTGGATCTGGCTTCGCCTATATTCAACATATTCCATGTTACTCTAGTCTAAGAGAAAGTCCTCTAATGAATTGTGTAAAGAAGAAAATTCTTAATTGAACTGGCAAAAATTTACAGTCCACGATACATAGAAATTCATGTATATTTCGTCGGTGTTTTAATGTAAAGTGTTTATATGAATGTTTATCTAGATTATAATTTATCTTTCATATTTACTTATTAATTTATTGGAATATTGTTTTATTCTTATTTATTTGTATGCTTTTAAAATTAGCCGTATTTGTATAAGAAATGAATATTTTTATATTATTTCATATTTATTTTAAGTTTTGCTCAATGTTTTTATATTACTAACTTATATACTTACTGATGTCAACACTGTGTTTGAAATATTGATTTTTTTATAATTTTTTCTCCTTGAACATATCATTATGATGATTATGGTCTTTATATAGAATACCTTTAATATGTTAACATTTTTAGTGTTAGATAACACTTTTATAGTGTGTTAATTGTTGTTATTTTATTTTCAGGTGAAGGATTTAGGAATTTAATATATTGTGTATGAAATGCGCCCATTAAGAACTTGTGAAAAAAAAGTTTCAAAAGTTTAATTGTAGGACTTACTGGATCAAATGATGCTATAGTATCAAAACAATTAGATTTAAAATATGAACTATACGTTTCAGTGCTCACCGATTTAATGGCACAACATGATTACATTTGTGCAACAGCCTATATATGGAGTTCCTATAACCGTAGTTACATGGGTATACACTACTTCTTATGCACACTATTAATATTATTATTTTATAATTAATTATGATTGATTTGTAGGAATGACTTGTCACTTCATAGACTAGGAAACACATGTTCGGCAATCATGTGTCATTGGTTGTATTCGCATTAAAGTAAGCCACAACTATCAAAATATTACTGAGGTTATAGCAGAAAGAGCAAAAACGTACAAAATTGATGTATCAAAAATAATACACATATAATGCTTCTAACTTTGGTAAAGCATTCAGAGTTTTTTCTTCTCTTCCAACTCATGAAGCAAGTACAAGTAATTTAGGGAATTTTGATGAAAACAGTTCAGAGAGTTAAAATTTTGATAGTGGATCTGACTGCTCAAACTTGGATTCAGAAAGAGTTAATTTGAATAATTTGCTAAATGTTTAATCAAACCTAGGTAACAATGGCAGTTATTTTTTCCTCAGAATATGCTATGTAGTGCACATACATTGAATTTAATAGCAGCCAATGATATTTCTAAAATTCCTAATAATGATTACAACAAAAATTTTAAGTCAACTTTTAATAAACTACCAAACTTTTGGAATTTGGCCAGTAGAAGTACAGCAGCATCAGATACAATATATGACGTTTTAATATATAAGTTCCCAGTTCCTGTGGTTACCAGGTGGAATTCATTTTATGATGCAACACAAGAAATTTCTAATCATAAAATAAATGTAGATATATTATTTGAAAAATTACATTTGCCTAAATTAAAAGTTAGTGAGTGGGCATTCATTAAAATTCATTCATTAAATTGTGATAATGTATCTTTATTAGTAAGACCACATAAACTAGTTCTTATAACACTTGTAACAAAAAAATTTGTAAGACTCAGATTAAAATCATTTGGAAAAATGTATTCAACAGATATTTTTAACCCTGTCAGTAAGAGCCATAAATTATCCAAATTAATATTATTCTCCAACCAATAAAATAATTGTAATCGTAATAGTGTAATGAAGAAATACATATCAATTGTTAACTATTATTGAGTTGATTATGTGTATAATACCTATGCTTTATAATATTATACTATTATAGTATTTATACTTATATAAATTATAAGTAGGTCTCATTGTGGTGGGTGGAAGTATGTTGATAAGAGTTTTAAATATATAGAATAATAATCTGATCTTTCTAGTTGTATTAATAATATGATTTTGTCATTTTAAGTTAGCATCAGTTATAGTTATAACTAAATATTTTACTTTTTGGACTACATAAAATATAGTAGTGCAATTACATCTACTGTCACTACTAATAGAAATCACTGTATTTATATTAAATTAATTACAGTTTTTTTGATGAAGCTGGAGATAATTATAAATTTATAACCAATGGGTGACGATTTATTTATACTAAGGTTTATAAAGCAAGTTTAGGTTAAATTAAGTTCCAGGAGGTTATTGTCAAACCATATTTTGACAATACTTAATACACGAGTAGATTTATTATGAATACTATTTTTCTTTATGTCATCCATAATAATTGACGTGTCATCAGTAAAACTGAAAATTGATTCATTACAATTAATACTCAATAAGTCATTAATAAACACAATAAAAAAGAAGACCCAATACAGTACCTTATGATATTCCGTGATTTGAAATTATTCATTATTTTATTATTATAAAGAGAAAATATTTGTTTGTGTATAATGGATAAACTCAAAAACTACTTAATCAGTGATCGGCTGAGTGTAAAATGTGCGATGTACGCACTTGTAAGTCGGAAAAAACAAATATCCGTGCAATCTTAATCGGACTGATTCAGAAATCGAATTTTCGCAGTTTTTAAAAAATCATGGAGTAATTAAATATTTCATGAATTAATCAATCGTATTTTGCCCTGATCGCATATGGCTGTCAGGCTTCATAGGTCTTATGAGACTTTATCACAGAGTCGGCTATCTAGTTGTTTTATATATCTATGAATCTTAGATCATATACACTGGATAGAGCTATGGTTTAAAATCTTGAAGCATAGCTGTCCGTGCCCGAAGTCATCACTGCGCATGAGCAAAGTATATGATCTAAGCATTCAGTACCTAATCGTCCTTATCACTATAACACATTATTGTTCCTTCCCCGTCCCGCAAGATCTATTTCATTTCTCACGCTTGCGCAATAAGTACTTCGGGCATGAACAGGTCTGCTTCAAACACGGACTACGCGTGATATACGCTATACCTCTATTCAGTGTATATGATCTAAGCTATGAATATATGTGATCAAAATTCAAATCATGATTCTCTGGATGAAGAAATAAAGAATCCCGGAAAAAAGACCAAGGAAAAAAAGAACACGAAAAAAAAGAACAATTTTTAAAAATTTGAAATATATTAATAATTGATTATGAAAATTAAAATATTAAGGGTATCAATAATATGGAAACATACTATGAAAATATTATCTTTTATTCTTCATTCTTATATATTCAACGCTATAACTTATGGTATAATATAGAGTAAAATAAATTTTTATTAGTGGAAATTCCATATGCAGAGATCACAATGACCTTTTCATACTTTGTCATCAAATATAACTAGTGTTATAATATAATGTAAAATAACTTTTCATAACTGGAAATTCTCTATGTAGACCTTTTCATACGTCTATACTATTATTTGAGTGAACAAATTTAGTCTGTTGGCAATCAGTGAAGTGACAGTGTTTTCCAATATTATAAAAATTATATTCTGTAAACGGTCACAGAAGTGTCAGTGTTTTTAATAATATAAAAATTCTAATTTGTAAGTATATTAAAACTAATTGAAGTGGAAACTTTTAAATCCAACAAAGGCGGTGACAAAATTCCTTTTAAAGGATACACGTATACAGTAAAGTACAAAGGTATAAATCATATTACATGGAAATGTTCAACAAAAAAACACCACAAATTGTCCTGCAATACTAAGGATTAGTATCTTGAAAACTAACCCTTCCGTGACAATAGGACATAATCACTCTGCAAGTGAATCTAAAGTAAATGCCATGATAGCTGGAGGTATCTAAAATGAAATTAGCAGCGAAGACTTCTTGTGCGATTCCAGTCGAGATTTATGCTCAAGGTGTTTCTGAGTTAGATGAATGTTCTAAATTAAAGATGCCGCTAGAAGAAAACGCCAAAAAACCTTTAAGGAATCAAGGATCAAAAAATAATCCTGTGGATCCTGTTAGTCTTAATGATTTAATGATTGAAGACATTTTTAAAAATTGTTCTTTTTTTCCAATTACCGAAATAAATGTTCAAGTGTTAAAATATTTAAATTCAAAAAAAAAGGAGCTACAGTTATTAAACAATTATCCTGTAGTTAAAAAAATATTTTTGAAGTACAACACCACCCTTCCGTCATCAGCACCTGTCGAAAGATTATATAGTGGTGCTGTCCAAGTTTTGACATCAAGGCAAAATCGTCTTGGTGATGTAACATTTAACAAATTATTGTGTTGCCGATCCAAACAATAGATTTATTGTTATTATTATTTATTATTTATATATATGCAAAGGAAAAAAGTTTGTTACTCATTGTTAGTATGTTATTTTAAACCTTAACTATAATAATATATCATTAATTTTGTTCAATATAAATGTATAATAATTATGTTTGTATACTGTTTTATATTTATAAAGATATGTAATGTTATAAGTACCTATATATTGTTCTATAATTTTTTTTTTTTAATTTTACCTTTTAACAAGAAGTTATAGATCAATACATTAATCTTAATTTTTAGGTAATACCCTATGGCTTATATAAATATCTAGATAAAAATTTTTTTTTTCATTTAAGCTTCGGCAACTGAGGCCATTAGCTGTAGGTTGTGGTACTATAGGGTTTGGGACTGTAGGGGGGAGGGGGGGCAGGTGTGTTTTTTTTTGTTTGGCAGAATTTCTATTGTGCACCAGTATATATCTAGATAAAGTCAATTTCTACAGAATCTATCTATATCTATATAATTTTAAATTCAGATATCTTATCTATATCTAGATAATTTTTTTTTATCTAAGCACAACATTGGACTTGACGTTTATTGTGTTGAAAAGTTGTTTTATAAAATTTTTTTTTATAACTATAACTGTATTTTAATTTATACGTTTATAGCAGTATAATTATATACACAAACAGATATTGCTGACATCCAGCTTAAAAGTCTCTAGATACTTCACTGCTCCACTTATAATTTTGCTTTGTCATTTGATTGCCACTTGATACTTGATAGATATAGATAACTAACAAAAAAATATATTTATCATTTTTAGCAGACATTACAAAAGTTTGTCATAAATTAACTTGCTTAATAAAGATGTATTAATAAGTAAGAATAGAAGACCTATTATAAATTAATAAATGTTATAACTATTTGTAAAAATTACAATTATCCTTAATGAATAATATTATTTTAAATACAATTACATTTATAAAATTCTAAATTTGAGCACCTAGGTCATCGTTATTGGTTGGTATCGTTAGTCTGGTAGGTTTCTTGCTTATTTAATACTCAAGTATAAAAGTAGGTATATATCGTTAGTCATAAGCTCATAAACGGTGCTAGAAATGTTATGCAATTGCATGTCTTGTAAATTGTAAGGACTAAGAGATAAGTACATTTAGAATTTAATTTGATATAAATATGAATTTACTATAAATATGGGTTCCAAATTTAAGTTTAGAGCCTTGATCATTTGCCATTCACAACTCAATGTGTTTAGGTCTAGAAACATATTGTGTTGCCTGTAGTTGGAAACATATGTTTTTGACATTTTTGTGAACAAATGTTTATGTTACTGCTCTTATGATGAAAATCGGAATTGTTATCGATGACAATCTTGGAAACAAATGTATTTGTCGAATGTTTCTATGACAATTTTACTATACAGCTTGACTTCCATGTTGACATTGTTACAAATAAACATCTGATTCACAAAAATTTTAGATTGAACATTTTCTGCATAAAAATTGATGTATTCTTCAATCGAAACATAAGTTAAACTTAGCTCAGGTAAATAATTGATTGATTAAAGGGTGAAAAAGTAATGGTAAAAATAATGGTCTTCTCGATTTTTTAGATCATAACTAAGATACATTATAGAAAGTTCGAATTGCTATATCACTTTTTGTATGAAGTTAGCTAGGTAGAAAATTATAAGTTTCAATTTTGAAAAATAAGACAAGAAAAATTTAAACAAAGTAGTATTTAATAAATACAATTTACAATGAATTTTTTTTTGGTTTCTGTTCAAGCCAGGTATTGATTTGCTTTATTCTTGTTGTCCACCAATCACTTTGTTCTTTGCATATTTCATGGTAATTGTCCACACTAGTATATCAAAAAATACATATTAATTATTAATTTAGGTTTGTTTGAGAAATCAGTAATTACTAGTTATTATCAATTCAAACTACAAAGTTTAGTTCATAAATAACCTGCTAAAGAACTTAAATACTTTTTGGGCATTAGATACATTATCAATGAGCAAAATACAAATATAAAAATAATTCAATAAAAAATATTTTTAATTCCATGCGTATAATATACACCATGTAATAATATACCAAAACTAGCACTAAAAACCGTAAATATATCAAAATTAGCAAAATAAAAATTTGTATACAACATCAGGGAAGTTGAAACAAGCGTTTTAAGGCTTACCAAAAAAAATTTGAATTTGCAAATATTTCCAAGGTTATGACAATGACACATTCTAATAATTAAGTAATATAATATAATATATAAGTCTAATAATTGAAAAAAAAATATACTTTTTACTTAAAAAAAAATATTGATAATCATCAATATTTTTGTAGTTATAAATGTTACAGATAATTTTTATAATCATCTTTTTAAAACACCATCTTTCAAATTAAGACCTAAGTTAAAATGTATGTTTGCAATTAATTATTCTAAGCTAAATTGTTTGGACATACGTTTCTAAAAATCCATCATTATCGGTAACAAGCAGTTTCCACGTTTTGGTTTTGTCCAGCACTGCAACAGAGGTCAAAACATCCTTAACTTCTTCTGGTGGCGCATTAAACATTTTCCCAATATTTTTGCGATTGACAATCTGACCAGAATCCAATAAGTGAATCTTAAACAATAATAAACAAATGTACACATTAATATTGTTATAATTTACTATTTTTTAATGTATTAAGGGTAATTTGGGGTACACCAATACATAGGATATTAATATAGTTTATGTAATAAGTTTAAGGATATCTTATAAATATACATCAAAAAATAACATACTTTTGTTCATAAATTGGCAAAATCATTAATCTTATAATTTATAATGAAATATTCATGAAGACATAATAATTTATTCCACAAAAAATAGTAGTTTTAAATGTGAAGAGTTATAGAACATCTACGACCATACCATATTAAAATGTACACGATTCTTCAACAAATGAAAATGAGTATATTATACAATAAATACTTATACATATATATTAGTGTAAAAACAAAAAATTGAGTTCTACAGACAGGATGATTACCACTGTTATACATAAAATTAAAATATTTAATTAGTTTTTTGCATATTGAAAATAATATATTGCAACAATTTGTAACTAATACATAAACGGATAAATATAATATTAATAAAATATCTTACAGTATAATCTCTTAAAATGCGCATGACTTCAAAATTCAAGCCAAAATGGGAAGATATAGTATTATCTGGATAGATAACTTCACTCTTTATGACCCAATTGCCACGAACTAAAACTGCAATTTCTTTTAAATGAATTAAAATTGTTGTAAGGCTTTCATCACTTGGTACACCACATTTATGCAGTAGATTCATCAACATTTTCGTAGATATCATTTTTGCTAAGAAAATTGATGCAATGTACATATTAGTATTTTCAATATTTAATCAATGATATTTAAGTCAAATTAATTGTTCATATTTATTAATTTGATAATTTAAGAGAATCAAAAATAAACTGTGTAAAATAAGGTATTCTATGAAATTTATCGCACAAACCAATAACGTTTGAATATAATTTATGATTTATCACATAGATATTGCATTAATCCCCACTACAAATTAATAACAATAATATACTTGGATTTATATTATAATTATTATTTACGCGGTTATAATTAATAAGCAATTTTATTTGTAAATAATTAATTGGTTTATTGAGTATTTTATTGATTCTAAAATAATGAAAACGCAAATACACCAGATAATTAGTTAGGGTTGCCGTATTATACAATTGATTAATTATTAAATAAATATTTTTTTCAAATTCATTTAATTTAACCTTATCAAAAATACATTTCAATTGCCACATTACAGACTACTGTAATCCATCATTTTTACTAAAATAAATTTTTTTTAAGCATTGTATTATGCTTTATTTTATTGTAAAAAAGTTCAATATTACATCAGTGTTCATCGTATGGGCTGAGAAGTATTTTTATTGTAAGATAAACTTAAGTTAAGTGAAATATAATACTACGTTCTCTCAGCCTGGAACAAAATTAACAGCCGGCTGGGACACAGGGACATGCCCATGAAATTAGGACTGTTCTGGTCGGACCAGGATATCTGACAACCTTAAATGTATAGTATACACAAGTGTGTAGAATATACATTCCATGATACAGTTATAAAATATTTTAGAAACAACAATACTGAAAAAAACTTTTTATACAAGTGTTAAAAACTGTGAATCTGAGATAACAAAAATAACTTACCATTAAATAAAAGTATTTTTATTTTGTTTTCAAGTGAATATGATTTTATTTCATTTTGAGATAATTGACGGGCTCTAATTGCATTAATATTTTCATTGATTACTTCTTTTTCAACTTTAGTTACTACTATATCAGGTTGTTTTTGATCAGTTCTGTTTGTATGTGGTAACATAAACTTATCTAATTCTTCCTGAAAAAAAAGGTAGTAAAAATAAATGAAATTTAGATGAATACTAATTTTAAAATATATAGGATATGGATGGTTTACACAAAATTTGGTAAATATAGAAAAAACAGTTTTTGAAACTACCAGTTAATTATATTGAATCCTGAGATTTTAAAATACTATCAGTTGTTTTTCTGTTTCAACACCAAAAGAACTATCTATTTTCACAGATTTTTAGATAGCACTATAGAAAACTTCCGCCATCAGTAGAAGTCTGGTTGTATGTTTGGTATTGTATGGCATTTTATATGGTAAATATTAATTATGATTTATGTAATAATGTATTAATTAAAAATAAATAATAAATTCATGAAAATATAATGAAAATTCTATACACTGTTTTAAAAGAGAACAATCACTTTTTGCTTATCATGAATGATACAATTGGTGCATTGAGAAACACATTATCACTCTAGCACAAAGAAATTGGTAGGAGATGCACAGCACTGATGTAAATCGGTCGATTGATTATTCTCTTTTGAGGCAGAGTATACATAATATAATTAGCTTACAAAGTACAACGATTAAACTTTTTCTATTATATGATTTTAATATTGATAGTTTAAATTATGTAACACACATTCAATACTATGTCCGAGCAATGTATATATTATAAATAGACTATCATAATTAATAATGTTGAATAGTGACCACTGACCATATTAAACAAATTTAACATAACACAATATAGTATATATTGTTAAATGCAACATAAATCAATTGATAATGAATTAGTACTAGGTTCAAATGTACCTAAGTCATTAAAACTTAAAAAAATATATTTGAATAGAATGTATGTCAGTGGTTCTCAACCTTTTTTGGATCACAGCACTCTATTATCCATCACAAATTTTCATGGCACACTAGCAATAGTTATTCCCACGCGCCTATACATGTATGACATTTCTAGCGGCACACCGGTTGAGAACCACTGATCTATGTTCTAAGTTATTACCCTGGAAAAGTAATGTCCATTTGGTACAAAATTTAAATCAATCCAAGGTTCCATTGCTCGTTGTTTGACCATCTCTTGCATTTTTTTCTTTTCACTTTTTTTACCTGGCCTATCTTTGAACTTTGCAATAATCTGTTCACTTTCTTCTTCTTCCTCCTCAGACTCTAAATAATAATGACATTTAGTACAAATGAATATACAATTTTAAAGATTAAGATTTTCATTGTTGTTTTACCGTTTTGAGAAGACTTCTTATTTTCATCCTTTGGATCAATCTTATCAATGTGAGATAATTTGGGGAGCATGTTTAATGTTTTCTTCAATGGACATAAATGAATACTTTTTCCAGATGTATACATTATCATATCAGCTGTATTTGACGTTGTATTGTGGGATTCAAAGCTTAAGTGATCAATCATACCGCTATATTAATAACACATATATAATTTTAATTTGCAGAATCAAAATAACATATCAGGTTAAGAACAAGCACATTGAATTTATAACATGTAAATTATTTAACAATTGCCGCTATTACAGTTATAACAATTTCAATATAAACCTAAATTTGGCTAAATAAAATACATTAATATGTTTTTATAATTTAAGTTTACAATATAGAAATTTATGTTTAAACCTGGGATAGTTGCTTTTATCTTTGGAAGTTTTATCCATTTCAACAGCCAACTCTTGGCCATGACCTCTATCATAATTTTGATCAGTATTAAGCGCATAAGATATCTCCAACTCTTCACATTCTGATTTATATCTACACTATAAAAAAATAAAACGGATAAATAAGCACAGAACAAATTCTGAGTTACTATAGTTTGTTGAACCCTTACCACCACAGATAAATACCATTTTAAATAAATACCCGCCTGAATTTTCATGTCCAAAAGGCCCATACCCAATTTTTTTTTTAAGTACCAGTATAGTTTAGTTTACCAATATTTATTGGATAAAATGATTACTACATAATTACTTTGGAAATTCATTTTACTTTTTTATAACATTTAAACTGAATAATAAATTACAATTTGAATACATTCTAGTTTAAAAATATGTGGGTAAATATTTATAATATAATATTATTATTAATGATTGAATTATGTTAGAGGTCAATACCTCAATGGTGCCAATTTTATATTGAAAACCATGAACCATAAGTATAAAAATAAAAATATTTAAGCTTTAATTTTTTGTGAATGCAGAACCATTTAATGAGGGCTGATCTCAAAAGAGAGACGATCCTCCCTAATGTGGGAGATCTGACCACATTACAAATAGGCAATCTTCTATTGACAGTATGTAAATAATCCAAAAATTAAAAATATACTATCAATACTTCTTTGTAGTTATCATGATATCTTCAATCTATTTAAATCTAAATACACGTTTAATTTTATTTCATTATATTATTAGGTATATCAATATGATATTATAGTAGGATCGTTTTCATTATTTGCAACCCACTTGTATGGGATCAATTTATCCCTGGTCTAACAATCGTGTAATTAAACCAGATCTCTATAGGTGGTGAAAAAAATTGTTTTCTACCCTTTTATTTATGAGCTACTTAAAGTGTTTATGCTAGCAAATCGAGAGATGTGTTAGATTTTAACTATCCAAGAAACTAGCAAGCGTAGTGAAACAAAATAGTGAGATGTAGATAATGGAAAAAATGTTAACAATACGTTGTGTACCTAGTATCAAACACATACTTATCTCATACATGATATTTTAAAATCTTTTAAAAAAAAAATTCAATGAGTAATTATCTGCTAAGATATGATACGGGCACTCAACTTAAACAAATGAAATGTGTGAAAACGGTTATCAAGATATGACAGTTAAAGGATTACTAGAAAATAGTGTCTTATACAGGGTGCAGCATAAGTCGGTTCCCCAATTAACACAACACATTAAATATGTATATTTTATATAGATTTATAAAAAAATTAATTAATTATAAATTAATAACAATAATAAGTAGTTTTGCGATAACAAAACAGCGGGAACTGACTTATGCCGCACCTGTATTTTTGTAATAATTTACTTGTAAATATGTAATATTAGTGAATAATTATTAATTATCAACTATGCCAGGATTAATTATAACAATATACTATTTTCATTTACTTGTATATTAAAAGTTTTGTTAAGGAAGGTGTTAAAAAGGTTGAATAAGACAGATAGTGTGTAGTGGGGCGTTAACAAACATGTACCGATATTAATGAACATACCTGGGTAACATTCGACGACAGTAATTGATCATTTTTAGATACTCTTGTAGGATAGTGTAACAATAATAATTGCATTGCATCATTGCTCAAAAATACAGGTATCTGAATAAAGTTTTTAATTCTATTAGTTCAGATAACATAATATGTAAAATATTATGGGAATTTTAATAATGTCGACTTGGACTACACTCACTTCTTTAATTATTTCATCGTCATCCGCTTCATTATTCATCGCAACAGAAGCTCAAGACTGGACTGAAAGATCGAAATAACTAGATAGTAGAACCTAAAAATTTGTCAAAATTGAATAACTCGCTACTCAGTTGTAACTTGTAGACGGCAGCCGGCTGTTGAGTTTTAAATTCCTTATCAGATAATCACTAATCAGACTTTTTAAGAAGCTGCAGCCTGTAAAAAAACTACGGCTTATATCATTATTATCATGGAAAAAAATATGATCCGAGTTTGACTTTGAATAACATTATCACTGGCCACCAAATTTAATTTAACTCTAATTAATTTAAACAACAACACTAGGGAAAATATACCAAATGGACATAGCTAATAAATTAATAGGCAACTTTATTTTTTACTTTAGGTGTCCATAAATCTATATTACCTATTCGTATATTATACTATATTCTTCAAATATAAACATATAGTGGCTGTAGTGTTTACAGCTTTATGCTGTAACAACATTATCATGACATCCAAAATAAATTTCTGTCGAACCAATAAACAGCAAAATCTGTTTACTAACATGCTGTACACAATTTCGTATGTAGTTTAAGACATCATATCTATTTATGCAACTTAACTAATTAATAATACAACACTTACAACTATTTAGGTGGGTAGACGATTTTTTTTATGAGTATTTAATGTACAAATTTTACGAGGATTCATCATAATCTCGACAATTAGCAAATTATTTTGATTAAAAAATTCATAACATTCTTCTTTTTTTATTATCTAAGCATTTGAAAATTGTATACAAGTAATTCCTACATTTTTCTGTATATCAAAAACAAAAAATGTCAAATGGAAAGTTAAATTAAATTTTTATGGGCGTTCGAAATTCAAATTTTTACAACATTGGATATTTACTTCATTTCTCATGGAGTGATTTTCTTATTCTTTTGTAATTAAAAAAAAAATAACCGTAGATACTTGAAATTTCCATCACATGTTTATTTTATCATTCTCTATACTTGGTAAAATTTTCAAATGATTTGGATTCGTTTTGAGATGCTCATAGGTGTTTTTAAATTTCAATTTTCAATTTTAGATTCTGAGAGAAGCAATGACGTGTGTTTTTTAAACATTTTTTTCAGTCATCACGTTTTGGGGCAGTAAAAATGCCTCGATTTTCTTCAAAAGCATCTTTTCTGGTAAGAAAGTGAATCTAGTTGGTACTTTGGGGGGGGGGGAGGGTTAAATGTAAAAAATTCCCAATTGTTTTCAAAAGCAACCGGAAAAACGAACAAAATTTTTAGTCAAACTCAGTTTTTGAACAAATTGATTTTGTTTTTTAGTTTAACTCTAAAAAAAATAACTGTTTATAGATTAAATTTTCACTGAAATATGTTTGTATTAGCAATTTCCATGCACCATAACATTTTTGAAATATATAACGCGTCTTTTTTTAAATATTTATAGTCATAAGAAAATTTTGAGTAATTTTCTTTTAATTTTTGTCGATATAATTGTATTTGTTGGGTCAAACAGCTTGTAACTTGAATACAAGGCACCTATTATATTGTTAAAATGTTATTTGAAAAATATTAAAAAAACATAATACATAGATACAATTTTTTTTTATAAGCATTTGAAGTTCAAATTTTGACAACATTTATCAAATTTGAAATTTAAAAATTTTTAGTTATATTATTATTTATTACTGTATTTAAAAAAATATATTTGTGGGTACCAAACAATTTTAAAGTGCCTATATTATCATTTATCACTTACAAATATGCAAATAATATTAATTCAACCTACAGGCTACAGAACTAATAATAACAAGTAATAACAACAATGTAAATATAATATATAATATCCTAGGCTGATAAACCATCTCTGCTAAATATCGTTTTTCGTAAACAATGATATTATATTGTTAAATTCAAACCCATTTGTAACCTACTACACAGCAAAGCATCACCCACTTATCGGTTTATTTACTTAACAAGTTTTACACTATATAGTCCTGGAAGATATGTAAGAAACATTTTTATGAATACAATTATGAAATTAATTTTATTTCCGTCAAGTGTATTTTACAGCAGATTTTACTCATTTCTCAAAAATCGTTACACCACAAATACAATTTTTTTATCCTACACTTATTTTAAACATCTCTGGATGATTGGATAATGAGTAAGACATGCTGATGTCAACTGATGCATTACACAACAGATGTATGTTGTTGAATAGTAAAGGAAGAATGTACTTTTACTTATTTCTTATCACAATAATACATTTATGTAAATTGTAATAGATGGGCTTTTGTATTTGGATGAAGATTGGCAGTTCAATATTTTTTTTTTTAATATAACAGCTTAAAATAAAAATATATAAGCAAAATAAATTTTATTAAAAACCAGATTGTCAATAAGAAAACAATTTAAAAAGTCTTGATAAGCTATAGGTATGTTTTTTTATAAACAATATAATTAGTACTCAATTATTTGTTTTACAATTTAAGTGTTTCATAAGTCCAAATAATTAGTGTTGGTCATATCCTGTCGTAATTTACCTAAATCATTTAAGAGTGTTCTTAATTGTTGTTCGTCTTGTTGCCGTTCTTCTAATTGGTTAGTTAATATGTTTTGAATACTGCAAAATATTGAAAGAAACAAGATAATATTGATATATTTTTATACTTAGTATAAAAACTAAATTAAAATATAACTTAAAAATTACAAGTTAATAAAATCTCTAACATTGATTGCCATGCAGCCTGCAGTTAGATGGCTGTTTTTCTTACAGAGCTGATTTCTATTTTTTATACCATGCATGCATTGTGATTTCAATTATTTAGTTTTATTTATTATGTATGTAGTACATTTTATGTGTTTTTAAGTGTATAATTTTTTAATATGTTTAAAGCAACTAATACATCATTTTAATGGTGTATGCAGATATTTTTAATGGGAGGGGTTTTATCAAAAATGATATGTACATGTATATACACAAAATATATTTTTAATTTTTTTGATCTATACATATGAATATTATGGTGAGCGTGGACGTGGGGGGTGTTCACTCAACCCCTCTTATGTGTACACCACTGTAACATTTGATGCAAAATTTTACCCAATAAAATGCATTATTAGTCTAACCCCACAGAAAATGTGTGATAAAGTGCAATCACAGGTCTCCATAAAAAAACTTATGTTCTGATACTGTGGAAACGTTATCAGTGTTATATGGAAGTCAATGTTTAAATTTAAATTTAAATTTCAAAGTTTTAATTTTGAGAATAAACAAACTATTTTATAATTAATTTTTAAAATATAATAATTATTTACTTTTGTTTATTGTTAAGCAAATGTTTATTGGTTTTATTTTCATGAAATTTTGTGTACATTTGGTTAATTTTTCTTACAGACGCTATCCACCGCTCTTTGAAGAACTTACAAGACTTATTGGCTTCTTCAATTTTATACTCTAAATTTGACTAAACATTATATGTATTTATATTATTTAAAAAATGTATGAAATTGTACTTATTTATTCCTATAACTTATAGAATTTGAATAACATACAATTTTTTTCTCTAACTCTTGTACTAGTAATCCACAATTGGTATCGACATCATATTTCAGGGCTTCGTTTTCTTTTTTCAATAGAATATTAAATTTTTCTGATTTATGCAATTTAGCTTCCAATTTAGAAAATGTATTATTCAATTCATTAATTGTTTGCGTATTGGAAGACTGTATATTTTGGACTAAAGCAATGTATTTATTTTCCATACTATCTTTTTGGCAGGTAACCTACAAAACCTCAATACACTTTATTTTAACAGGAAAAAAAACAATTAAAAATATAAAATCAATTATCATACTTCTAGTTCTTTAGCTGTAACTATAGAATCCCTTTCTTTTAACAAATTAGACTTTTTGTCCAAATCTTTAGCTAATTCTTTACATTTTGACATAGCATGGGTTAGTTTCTCTTCGGTGTGTTTTCTATCATCTGACCATTTATTTTTCAAATCTCTTAATAGTAGTTCTTCTTTTGTTTTTATCTGTGTAAACAGAGTAAAATAAATTGTGATGTTAATATTATCAACAGTATCAATAAATAATAACCTTTTCATTAAATAACAGCATTTGTTTGTCCTTCCAATCTTCTAATTCTTCAATTAATTTTTGTTGAATACACGTGAATATCTTTCTAAAGCAAAATATAATTTAATCAAAAATAATAAATCTTGACAATTCTATTTGAAACTTACTGGGAATTATTATTTTCAGGTAAACTTTTTATTTGTTCTGACAAATTATTTACAACAGATTTTGGTAAAACTATTTCAACGTTTTCTTCAAAACATTTAATTTCATCTACTGAAAAAATTTAAGATATGATGATACCTAATATATTAACACTGATGAAATTCATTTATTATATTTGTGTATTCATACATAGAAGTAGTAAATTTAGACCGTTTTTAACTGGTATCAATGTTTCAACATTAAAGGTATGTAAACATTTATCAATATCATTAGCTATATTAGCAGTAATATTGATATACTTTTACTTTTGAATGTTTTGAAGTTTGATTGCAATATTATTTTACTATGCAATAAAAAATTACAATAACTATCAACCAATAAATATTATATGAACATAAACAGATAGTAGGTAGGTACCTTTTTTCAAATTGTCTTTAATCTTCGGTTTTAAATTTTTTATTTTTTCATTTGATTTGTCAATAGCTTTACCATTATAATCTTCAATTCGTAATGATAAATTAAGATGATAACTACCAATTTTTGAACCTATTAATTTGTATGTTTTATTTTCTATCTAAAATTAAAAAGTTTATTTTAAAACTATTGGTATTTAATGAACAATAAATTATTGAATAACATATTCTTATGTATGGAAATCTATCATTACTTACACGGTCATTGGATGTTGGATTAATAGTTTGTGCCCCTTTCACTTTTAATAATAAATAACCAAGCATTTCTTTTGAACTAGATTTGTTTGTTGGAATATGGAAGCACTCAATTTTTATAGATGTATTAGACATTTTTGACCTAAAGTAATATGAAATAATATTCATTAATATATTACTAATACCTATTATGTAGACAAATCAAATAATAACTTTTACTTTTTTAATGTAGCATTATCCATGTACCATATAATATCTGAGGTAATTTTCAATTCATTTTGATGTACTGGAATTTCAGGTGTTATAATTTTTTGCTTCATGAACGTTGCATGTATTACAACAGATCCTCTAAGCAAACCAAATCCATTAGCTTAAAAGTAAAATTGTATATACATTACTATAGTACATAGGTACAATAATATAAATATGAATAATTGATGTTTGTAATTTATATTAATAATTTGTCTATACTATTCCAGCCTTCTTTTCCCTAAATTAAATTATTATTTATAAATTGATTACAATCAGAGAATCAGAATAAACGAATTTATTAAATCAACAGTTATTATTGAATTAATAATGTACAACGTATAAATTAATTGAATAGTTTTATAGTTATGGCCATGTTAAAATATTCAGAGTTAGAAGTTTCCATATCAATAAAATAAAAACATTAGATTTAACTTAACATAATATATTTTACTTTTATTTTTATTTTTTCTAATTACTAAATATTACTTTTATACATTGATTAATGATGTATATATATATTTTTAATCTATTGGTTGTATTATTTATATTAATAAAAGTTAATTGAACATTCAAGTTTCAAGTAATAACATTATACAATTCAGTTTGTTATACTTCATATGTTATAGAATTTGTATTTTAATTAATAAACCTGATGTTATTTGTAAAGTTATCGTTTTATCCATGCAACTCAAACTTTGATGTTGGTTATCCATATTAAATTTCTGTTGTTTCAGAATGTTATTGTTAATTATAAATGAAATTTTTTATATTTATTTAAACATTTCCTAAATTGTAAATATCATACATACAGTAAAGTAAAATGTTTATATCACTAGGAAATAGGTACATGGTGTATTATTGTTAATATCAATACATCATGGATGATAAGTTCAACTTGGAATAAACAATACATTATATTATTAGTGGCCACAAAATGTAAATAAAATTGTTTTGTTTAATTCAGTACTTGCATTTCACATACAGATCAACTTTTATCTAATTCATTTATACAATAACCCTCCGCAAAATAACATTGTTTAAGTTAACAGAAATTCTTCTTATTTTCGTGTATTTTCTATAAAACTATAATGCTTTCTGCTACAACTAATAGACAGTGTTTATAAAATCAATAGACAACATAATTTTCATCTTCGAAATTCTGAGTTGAAACTTCTTTACTGCAGGGAGAAAATGTTTATTTTCGTTTGCTTAACAATTTTTTTTTAACCCAAATACACTTATAAAATGTTTTTACAGGTGAATATTATTTAAAGCTATTTAATTGTGATCATTTTGACAATACTTTATAATTACATTAGTTAATATGATTCATTTTCAACTGCAGCTAAAATAATTGTATAGTATTATATTTGTATTTTAGGTACTCCCACAATAACAGAAAATGTTTTTATCCAGATATTAATTAATATTATCATTTTTTTATGAAATAAATATTAATTCATTATAAATTAATATTATGTGGTTAAGTTAAATGGATTTTGAATATCATAATTTTGTAAATCACAACGTTCATATGGTGACGTTAAAACTTTTTAAAGACACCAATAATTGTATTTTTACTGGTATTACAGGTACAACCCAAACTATGAATTAGAATTTAAAAAGCAAGTAACAGCAAAGTTATACGGTATTTTAATTTTTAAGCAATAATAGTGCTATTGTTATTTTTAAATAATAATATTCAACATACTGGATTAAAAATTAGAGTACCTATCATAAAATCCCAACGAGAGAACACTGAAAATGTTTTTACCTTTCACTTTTGATAATAAGTCAGTTTACTCTAATATTTAAGATCATAACACAAAGTCAGAAAATTGGGGGAAGTATAATCGACTGAACTAAATGGTCTGAATGATTAAATTAATTATTTAGCCACAAAATTGATTAATTTAGAATTGCTGAACGTACATTTTCCGTTAGTAAGCAGAGACAATGTCATGAAGCTTTATCATGTAAACTTAGTAAATATAATAAACACAATATTATGATAAAATCGTACATCGTTATATTATCATGAATTCATGAATAAACTATTAAGTAGGTAAAACACAGCCGTCTGTCACACAGGACAAGGTCATAAACTCGTAGATAATATTATAGATTCTGTAACATCGTTCAACACCGTTCAACGTCTATGGACTGAAAACTATGAACACTTTAATATAATATTACTATTATTTTTTCAGGGTCGTTGAATTTATCGCAGAAACGTGTTTGAAATATCATAAATTTTCCTTATCAGTTAACACACACACACACACACACACACTTATAATTATCACATAATATTATTTAGTAATCAAATTACAAACGTTTTTGCAATATTTTGTTATACTGTTTCCCATCTAGCTACTGTAATTATTACGTTTATAAATACAAAGGATCTACTGACCCACTGCTGAATTTTTGAACAATAGCATTACTCGTTTTCGTAGAGATTATCATATTATTTGTTCCTGTTCGTTTGTCGTTCATTTTTTGCGTGTCTGTAATTTCTGTCTCTTCATAATTTACATACCTACATACTTACTTCGAGAAATTGTTTTCGACGACGTGAATTCAACTGGTTGATTTCGATCTCATGAACAGTATCCAGGTACATTCAGTCATCTAATTGAAAATAGTATCTACATCAAAACTACCATGCAAAACGTTATCAATAGCGTGAAAGGCACTGCGTTAGGTTTTGCTGGATTTTTGACTCCAGTTTTAAAGGTATTTATTATTTTTTTGTGTAGGTATAGAAATTGTGATGGACTTAAATAACGATTTTAATCAAATTATGTCTTGCCTTCAAACTTCAAATGTTTTCTTGAGTATAAATTGTAGACAAAAAGCATATAACATATCTACTGAGTGGACTGTGACTAGGTGTTAACTGTGATATTTGTAATAGTAACAAAATTTGTAAATAACATCAACGACTGTTGGAATTTATATTTATATTGTAAATGGATCTGTGTATTTAATAGGAATCAAAATTTAAAGAAACTGGCGTAGTGACACCAAATGAGTTTGTTATTGCTGGTGACCACTTGGTTCATACATGTCCAACATGGGAATGGGCTTGTGGTGACGAGTGCAAGACTAAATCTTATTTACCCAAAAACAAACAATATTTAATTACTAGAAATGTTCCATGTGCACGCCGATGTAAACAAGTAAATAATATGGTGCAATTGATTTAAAAATAAATATAATATGTTGTCTATATCTACCTACTTAGATTATTACATTTTTTAATTCATTAGATTGAAAACTGTGAAGTTCAAGAAAATATTGTGGAATCTGAAGATGGAACTGAAGGATGGGTTGAGACTTATCATTTTGATTCTGCTCTCTCACCTTTGAGTGAAAAAGTATCTGGGATATCATTAGAAGTATGTAAGACTATTAAGACTAATTTATGATTCAAAAAGTAAACGGCAACTTAAAAATATTTTTAAAAACACAAAATCATAATGAATGTTTATAAAAGTACCCAATAACTAGGTTTCATAACCAAAACATTTGTAAATAAATCATGTTTTACAACATTAATTACTTGTTTAATTTAGAAAATGACTGTGAAGATATTAGGTAACTAAAAAGTTATAAGAATCTGACAGTCTGTAACTCTTGTGTAAGTTCTAATATATGTGCATACAAAAATATGAAGGAACTTCTTTTCCTGCTTTTTACTTATAAGCAATACAAACTCATCTTCAGGTATTTCCAGACAGTTTAAAACCCTATAAAAAAAATGTATACTACTTAGTACCTTCAGTACTTATTATACTGACTATAAGGCTATTACCAGCCTCACTATGCAACCACTGTTACTCCCTTAATCTAATATTTTTTTATGACATCATCTCTTAATTAGATTGTCCTTCCCTCCTCTCACTCATCAGTTCAATGTACCCTTACATTCCACCAGTGAAAACACTCAATTTCTGATTCCATATGACCAACTAACTATTTAGTAAATATAGTATAGTTAGCACTTAGCAGTGTTGGGTAGTAACATAACGCAAATTACAAATTACTGTGACGCAATTACTTTTTCAGTAAAGCAGTAGTAATTGCATTACATTTTACTCTAAGTTACGCAATTGTAATGTAATTACATTTTCAAAGTAATTTCTATGAAGTAACACACTAAAGCGTTATTTTCCATGTTATTTATTAAAATAATAGTTTTAAAAGTATTACAAAAACAAGCCGATAAGATATCCAGAATCAGTTTTATTTATTTTTGATTTCATCCAATCCGATAATAGTTAACAATATTATTAAACATTCCAGGAATTAATATTATTTATCATTAGCTGAAAAAAAAGAGTTTGGCTTAAAAATAAAATTGAATTATGATTTACTACTATACTTCCTGTCTACCTATATGGTTATATACCAAAATATAAATTGTAATAATACTAATAATATAACTTATTATATGAATACGAATAACATAGATATTACAATTACTTATTACTAGTATTATAGACATGTGTAGTTTGAGTTTAAACCATATAATAGATTAGATGATAGTACATTAAGATAATATTATTTTGTGATTTGTACAGAATACTTCTAATATTGCTAGGTCTATGATTGTAAAATACATCATAATATGAATTTAATATGGTTAAAAAAAAATGATAACTGTTATCAGAGATAAAAAAAAAGTAACGTTATTTGTAACGCACTACTTTATTTATGAAAAAGTAAAGTAACCTGAAAAAAACAATTTTAGGTAACGGAAATGTAATTTAAATAAAAACATTTGAAGTAACGAGTAATGTAATTCCATTACTTTTTAAAAGTAATTTACCCAACGCTGAAAGTAGTAAATTACTCAACTGTATTATGAAATATATTTAAACTGTTTTTTTTATAATTCAATAAATTAAAAAGTTCAAGTAACATATTTAATAACAAAATAGTCATAAAATTAATATAGTATAAGAACTAGTCACTATCTAACTTTATAGTGTGTTAAATATTAATACCAGTTTTCCCCATGTTTTTTAAAAACCTATTTGTACCTACGGATTATTACATAATAGTTACAATTCACGTAGATACAAACTGGTTAAGAGAGTGTCAGCTCAATATTTAGTTTCTCTCTTAGACCCACGCATAACATACCTAAAACCCTTCACCTAAAATCTAATTTTTATGATTTTTGAGTAAAATCTTAGGGTAAAATTATAAAGGATACAATTTTTATGGGTATGTGACATATGTTTTATATTTTTTATTATTATTTGACCTTCAAAATAAAATGGAAAATTGTAAATTTAAATTATGTTTAAATTATTTTGAGACAATATTTAGACAAATTCGTAGAAAGACAAAACAAAGACTCGTTAATAAATTATTAACATGTAAATTCCATATCATATGCTCATCAAAAGTTAATCCCAAATAATAGATTCCTTTGACCATAAGGATTTTCATTTTATATTATTGCACATGTCATTGTTATCACAAGAATGTGTTGTTAATTTATCTAAGTTCAGTTTGTCTTATAATATTAATCTTGAAGTTCATTAATATAGTTTAAATAGCTGATTAATTTCAATACAAAGTATAATCATTTGTATTTTATTAAATTAATGCTCTACACCATAATTTTAATATTTAAATGTTTGTAGGGAAACCTGAACAGTTTAAATGTTACAAGTCTTAACGGGGATAATCATGTTTTAAATAGTGCAACCAATGAAAACTCAAATGTAATTAATGATTGTGCCAATTATGACAATGATGATAACGACGACGATGAGGAAGAAGGTGATGCTGTAGATATGGATGCATTTGTAGAAAGTGGTTTGCTTGAAGATGATTCGGTTAGTTTATTTCATACATATCTATTAAAGTTTTCTTATTTAATCATTGAAGAATAGGGTTAACATATTTTAGATCTTCTAAACTCTAAATTATGCATGTATATGTGGCCAAAAAATATCAAAGTATGCCCTTAAAACATTCAAATATGACATAAAACTAATTTAAAAATAAATTAATTTGAATTATGAACATTTCTTTAAGGTTTTTGAACAAGAACTAGCATTGGTTCTCAGATAACAAATTTTTATTAGATCTTTATTCAAAATGTATGCACATTAAATTTTTTTAATAAATTGATTTTTACATTTTTTTTTCTAATAAATTATGCCCTTTCACTGTTTTTTCCATAATATGTATTTAAACATTTAGCACTATCCAAAAATATGCAAAATAAAGTTAAACTAATCTGATTCTATTTCAAACAAAACTAACTTATATCTTGGTCTACAATTGTCACAATTAAAAGAAAATATATATGTCATAAACATCATAACCTTCCTTTTTAAAATATTTTTTGTATTGTATAAATATTTTAAATGTAAAAATAATTGCTAAGAGTTTCATAACAACTTTTTTTTTTTAATCATACCTTCTACTTTGTATTAAGTACTTAAAGCCAATGTCATATATGCCAATCACCTATACATGTAAGCAAATGAAAATTAAATAACAAATAGTGGATCACATTTTAAGTTATATTAAAATGTTATAAAAAAAACCTATAGCAAACATGTGCAGAATAAAATAAAAATGAATACTTATTTAGTACAGTAGTAGATATACCAGGTGATTCTTTTATCAAAGAACACTCAATATTTCAACAACTTCTATTAATTGACAATATTTATTTAATATTTAATATTGATTTATAAAAAAATATGAAGCTGAATTTTGCAACTGTATTGTTTTTATAGGTGACTATTTATCCGGAACACACAAAAGAAAAAAAGTTATCAAGCTCATCTGTTGATGAAATATTAAAAACCCGAACATACGATTTACATATTACTTATGACAAATTCTACCAAACTCCAAGACTGTGGCTTTATGGTTATAATGAAGTAAGTATTTTAAAATTGTATTGTATTCCAAATAAAACTAAGTAGTTTATAACTTTAAACTCTTTAAATTTTCTGTGAAATTCTTGTCTTTCCGATAAAAAACTTAATTACATTTTTTTAACACAGATAATGGTTTGTAAAATGTTGATAATATAAAATTCATGATTTAAATACTAAATCATACTGTGATTTTAAAAAAATGTCACAAATGTTACTTTACATATAATATGTAATGCTATTGTTTCCTCAATTTATAGTAATTGGATGATTATTAAATTATACTCACACAAAAAGATTCTAAAATATATTTGTATTCATTATCCAATAAGGGTATTGAATATCAAATTATAAAGCTAGCTCACTTGTTTTTATGATAAAAATAATTGTTTATGAATACTAGAATCAAGGACCATTAAGTGTTGAAGAAATGTATGAAGATGTAAGTCAAGATTATGCAAAGAAAACTGTTACCATGGAATCTCACCCACATGTTCCAGGTCCTTCTATGGCTTCAATACATCCTTGCAAGTATGTTCATTTTCAATAAAGTATGGTTAACCTACATAACTACGAAAGTATTTTTCTTTTATTCATTCACTTATTATTAATTTTTATATTAATATCCATAACATTTAGTTCTATACTATCATATTTTCCCGGTAGACAATTTAGTGTAATATGCTTTGCTCATTCTTTTTATGTGCGACCAGCATATTGATTTGACAAAATAATATTATTCATAAATGTTTAAAAGCATTTATAAGCAATTATTATAATTAGAAATTTAATAAAAATGTTCATGTAAATGATAATTGAAAACTGGCATTATAAAAAAATCTGAACAAGCCTATGATTTATAGCAAATAAAATGATAAAATGAATTCACTTATAAATAATTTGTTGGTATTTTCTTTTTTTTATACAATTATAATAACTAAATATGTATTGTTAAATCCCAATAGTATTTGTACTTTATAAATGCTAAAGAAGGCTACTCTAATATCAATAAGAAAATTATTGTTTCTTTTTATAATACATCTTCAAATTTAAGTAATGAACATAATGAACCACTTGACTTGAAGTTTGAAAATCCATTGTGCCCCTCCCCTGTAGATACGCACATATGTTTAAAATAACAATTAATATTATTATAAAAATACTATTTAAATACTATTAACAATTTTGTAATTAATATTGAGTTGTTTAGTATCTAGTTAATGATTTTCAAATATTTACAGGCATGCTGATATTATGAAAAAGCTAATCCAAATGGTGACCGACGGTGGGAGAGATTTAGGAGTGCACATGTACTTAATTATATTTTTGAAATTTGTTCAATCAGTCATTCCAACTATAGATTATGATTACACTCAAAATATTAATTTATAGTAGGAGTTGAGTTGTTCAATTGAGATGATGCTACCCATTTGTTTTTGTTGTCTCTGTCTTACCTACTCACAACATAGCAAATTTTCGTTCACTAGTTTGAAGAGTGTGCCATTAGTTTTTATATTAGAATGAATTTAAGTATCATCAAACTTTCATGTTAGAACATTATCTATGCTTAAACGTTTCCGGATTGTTGGATATTTTAATTTTCATGCGAGATATAAGCATTTTTTAATTGTGTTATTTCACATACTCGTATCTTCCTCGAAAATTAAAATATCGAAAATCTGCCGACGTTTAATCATAGATAATATTCTTACCTAAAACTTTGATAATAGGTCAATTCACTCTAATATCAAAAATAACCGCACACTATTGAAACTAGTGAACGAAAATGTTCTATATCCTACGCGTGTAAGACAAAGACAACAAATGTATGGGTAGCATTCTCTTAATATGATTCTATGAAAATATCAGAGTATAAAATTTATTTTAAATCAAAATTCAATCTATAATAATGATTAATTGATGATTGATCCAACTAAAATCAACTGTTTATGTGGCTAAGTAATCAATCTACTAAATTGTATTAACAAGCCATTATTATTTTAGTTACTATAATTTATGTTAATAATAAGAAGTATAAATTAACATATTTAACAAAAAACTTATTTTGATTGGAAAGTTTTCGTTAGCAATAAAAAACAGTTAAAAGAAAACATTTTTACAAATGTATTTATTTTACTTATACCTGTAAGGTAAAAATATTATTTGTACTTATTTTTATATTGATCATTGATGAGATTTCACACTGTATAAAATCTATTATGACATAATGTTTATTCAATTATTTGCGGTTGACTTTTAACTTAAAATTACAAATTATTTAGAATTCTTCTTTAAGATTCTTATTGTTATGTTTTTTTAAAGTTTTCATTGTTGAAATATATGCCATTTGTTTATAGTTTATTTTTAATCTATTGTTGCTTATAAAATATAATAACAAATATTTTATTTACTTTAATTTTATCTTATGGACAGTGTCACCCTAGCCACACAAATAGCTGGTATAAATACTGTATTGTACCAGAACTTCAACTTTTAATTTTCCTGCATTGTCTTTATTCAAGTCACTCCAACAAACATAACTTGTGGTTTTGCATGTATACATACTTTTATTAGAATTGGAGCCCATGAGATATTTTCAATATGCAGTGAAACTTCCATTTGATAAAATTTTCTGTTTAACGAATTATTTTTGAGGACCATGATCTTCATTGTTATAATTATGCACAAATTAATCTCTGTATAAGGATATTGATGTTTCTTTATAATCAATAGACTATTTGATAACAAATCTGTTTTTGTAATTGTTGTCACTATCAAATAGTATTGTTCTTCAATACCTACAATTTATTTTATTCGATGTTAATAAGACATTAATAAGCACGCCAGTTAATTTGGCGCAGTGCTTCAGTTTCAATGTTAACTTATACAATCAATTTTCTTTAAAAAATTTGAAACGTAAATGTTTACTAAATGTTGACACTTACTAATTATTTCTTTTAAAAAGGTTTTTAAAAAGTATACTTAATATGTATAATATGATGTATTATGATGTTTTTTTTTCCAATACAATATCAATTCTATTAGAAAAATTCCTCTATATTACAATTTTTGTTTGTTCCCCGTGATACTGTGTTATATGGAGTTTCACTGTAATAGGTTGGGATTCTTAAACATAATTATATAGCTGCCTAAAAGGTTCATGATTCCTGGTATAGTGTTTACCTTGGAGGTTTGTGTAGAAACAACATACCTAATAATGTATTATTGCTAGACAGTCTCTTTGGTTTTATAAAAAATTGCGTTACTAATAATGCTACTTGAATGATAAAGATGTGAACAAAAGGTTTTAAACATCTGAAAGCAACGTTCTTAATGATAACATTCCATAACAACTAAAGCTTAGCTTAAATCGGTTAACGCAATGAGTTATAATGATTATTTGATGATAACTTGGATATATTCAACAAAATATTCTTGTAAAACGTTTGTATTATAATAATGTTACCTATCGTTCTATTTTTGTTTGAAATACTAAATTTAAGCCTCTTTTGGAATTTGGTATGTATAATAAAATACTTTGAAGTGGATATTGTTGAAGAAAGCAGAGATATTCTGTATTATCCATATGCAAATGACAAAAGTATTTAATCATTCATCCAAAGTTTAAAAAAATTAGGATTAAGTAAAAAGATTAGATACAAAATCTATTTAAAAACTATGATTATATATTTTTTAGATTTTTTTATTTAGGTACAGTAACTATAAACTACTAGGTATTTGTTAAAAACCTTGAATTATTTTTTCAACCCCTGGGTACAAAAATTGATTTCTAAATTTTCGAGGTTTTGATGGAGTTTGTCAAAATTTAAATTTTAAAGTATACATGTTTATACTTTTATAGAAATGAAAATCATGTTTATGTATCTTTTATATTTTTTTACTACCATTCCAACACTTCGTGATGAACTTGGTTATCAACTTTCAAGTTTTTTGACCTAACGAAACAATATCATTGACATTATATACAGAAAAATAAACTAAAAAAATTAAAAATGTATAATAATTGCTTAAAAAGAAATTGCATCATAATTCGTAATATTTTACAGAAATTGAAAAAATTAACATTTGGTAAAGTATCTAAGGTTATTTCGTATTCTTTTTTGAAATGCAACAAAATAAAAAAAAATGATTGATAAGAATTCGTTAATTTACGGGTGAATATTAAAAGCCGATAAAATTGTATACTATTGTAACACTCATAAAAAAATAAATTTGACTTTCCAGTAAACTTTTTTAGATTCTGAGCGGAGCGATGAATGTATTGATTTTACAATGATGTGTGTTTTTATATTTATTTATTAATTTTTTGTGTCTGTCATCACGGTTTCTTGCAGTAAAAATTCTTCGATTGTAGGCACTCGAAATTTACACCAAATGTTCATTTCATCAATTCATATGCTTTATAAAATTTTCAAGCGTTTAAAGCTGTTGCATGACGGATATTTTCAATTTTCATTTTTTTTTTATACATTTTAATTAAATTTTATTGATCAAATAGCATGAAAATGTAATACAAAACTCTTGATAAATTGTTACGACAGCAGTTAAAATTTTTTAAAAATACTTAAACATAAAACACTGTTTTTTTTATTGTCATTTAAAGTTCATATTTTGACAATATTTATCAAATCGAAAATTGAAAATGATTTTATAGTTAAAAATGTATACAATTTTCAATTTTTACAGCTAATAGGATTGAAAATTTAAAACATGGTTCCACTTAAGTAGTTTTTTCGTAACTAAGAAATCTAAAAAATATATGAATACAGTTATTTTTTACAGACATTTTTAAGTTCAAATTTGAACAAAATTGCATATTAACACAAAGAATAACGTTTATCATTTTGTTGTAATTCTTTTCCAAAACAGCCCAATTTTACACAGGTGTATTAATGTATTTAATATTTTCCAGCATCACTGATAATTTAATAAGTAATAACTATATAAAATATCCTAAACTAGTAAACTGACATACCGTCTCCATTAAGAATCGTTTTTCGAATACAATGATTTGATATCATGGAATCAAATTTAATACCATCCATTACAGCGACCTCTTAGGCACCTAATGTACAGCAGAGCGACATCCACTTACCCGCTTTTTCGACTAGCATTCGGGCTCAGTAGATATTTTAGAGTTATAACTTTTATGTTTGAAATATTTTGACAAAAGTAACAAGTGTTAGGTTTTCGTTTCTTTCAAAATTTGAATCTATGCAAAAAGCTAAGAAATGTTACTGTGAAGTCCTTATAATAATATAGGTAACAATAATTATCTAAAACTATAAAATAATAGGTATTGATAGGTAAATATTGTAGAATTGTAGTCCAATGTACCATGTATACGTAAATATATTTACCTATGTATCGTGTCACATTGACTTCACAGTCCGATAGTCGTACACTATGGTCATACGACATACGAACATAATATTATAATTTATATTATACCCTGCAGGCAGCGTACGCATATCGTATAACAATGAAAAATGATTATGATTTTTGAATTGTATGATTTGTTGTGAAATTGTTGAAATTGAGCATAAAATGTGGTTCGATCCCCATCTCCTCAGTTCTCAATTAAAGTCTGAGATTAAGCACCGGCATCGGTATTCGGTACATTCCAATAATATGTAATAATTATTAATAATAATCTACGATGTTAAATTCCTAAACATTAATTATTTACTTCAGTTATGCGCAACCAGTACTCAGGAGGAATAAATAAAAATGCAATAAATTATTGAAATTTTTTTTTCTTTATTTATGTTTTCCTTGCATTAATTAACTTCACTTAGACCATAGAGATTCAATATGTTTCACATTTATATATCAGATTTCATTGGTTACAAGATTACTGGGTAATAATTTAACAGAGTGCAATATAAGGTTTTTACACAATTTTAACATTATCTACATTATTTACAATATGTAATTTGTTAGATATGATTTATTTTATTTTATTTTATTTAAAGCATCGTGCATCGTGGGGAAGAGTTAGTTGAAGTCTGCGACTGTTAGGACTAATATTCAACCCGAAAATGATTGTATAACCACACGTGTGTAATTATTGTCTACCGAGCACGCAGGACGGTGTCGACGTCTTCACAAGGGAGCGGCGGCGTAAAACGCTTGAAATTTTTTACCAGAGCGAGAGCCATAGCCCTAGGCATATCTATTACATAAATAATAATAATTGTTATATTTATTTATACGTCTAAGCCCTAAGGTGAGACTGGTGAGAGCTGTTTAGTGTTTATGGTCGGTGGGGGACGATTGCCGATAAGATAATAAGAAGAACTTGTTAGTTATAGTTGTAGAGTTGTACGCAGCGTACATAAAAATATTAATAATAATAATAATAATAATAATATACTCTATGGCACCACCACGTCCGTTGATAACAGCATATGATAAGAAGCACCGTGTGTCGGGTGGAGATAAACACGACGATTCGCGATTATCGTATTGTCAGCGTCCAGAGTACTTCTTGTCGTTTGCACCTACATAAAATTGCAGTGACAGAATCGTCACTTACGACTGCCGGCCAACTGAATTTTCTTGAACTTTACATCGGTGAGTAAATCGTTTTGTAGATTGTAAATCGTATGCGCTCTGGTCTCGTGCGATGTTGTACACTATCGTTATGCAATACCGTCGCTCTGCCACATAGTCACTGTGTCGATGCTCGACGCGGGATAATCACTACCTCACTGTTTTGGATTACTCCTGGCCGTGGTTTTAAAGCCCTGGGTCATTCATTGGCGTTTGCACATGGTCGCGTCTGTTTTTAAACGGGCTGCCCATACGTATCTCCATAAAACGAGTCCAACGGTGTCAATATGTGTGCCCATCTGAGCCTACCGTGGTCGTAACTGTCATCTATGTTTTACCTATTCATATTGTAGAGGAAATTCAATAATAATATAATTATATATTATGGGTACATAACTAGGCAAAGTTTAATTCCTATGATTTAAGTTTCAACAAATACCTTTGCTGATATATTGGCCGATTAATTGTTTGATGTATTCTTTCATATTGGTTTAGTGGATTTCATTATCTATTTAATTCGCCTTATTTAATTTACCAAACTTCACTAGATTTGCTCTTTAATCAGTTTAAATGCTGTGTATGTGTGGTAAATATGGAACTAATCAATAAGATTTATTATGTTTTAATAATATCATAGAAATGGTCTATAGTGTTAAATCTTATTAGGCTAGATTTATTTCCTATATTATTAGAATATGTTAATATCAAAGATTTAAATTATAACGTAAATGGCTGGTTAGTAACAACAGTTTTGTTTAAGTTTGGCTTCTTATGATATTGACTAGGATATAACCTTAATGCCTAATGGACATGATTTTTAGGTAATGACACATTTGGCGAAATTCCTCAGGTAATGACTATAAATTCAGCCTTCTGAAATTATCAATTAAATAAGTTTGTACCTAAATAATTATAGTTATAGGTAGAAGAGTGGTACAATTGGTTTGTATCTAGGAATAATTAAAAATAATTGAAACTTTCTCAGAAAAATGCCTATGTATTGACAATATTGTTTATTCATGTTATTGACAAGGCACTTAGATTATTAACATAAATTAGGTACATAATTGACAGTAATACATATATTATAATTTAACTTAATACTTATTATGAACTAATAAACACTAATTATAAAATGGTCATCACATAAACAAATATTTAATTTTTATCCACTCAAATATTTATTAAAATATTAGTTAATGTATACTTTACTTTAAATACCTAACATCTATACAATTATTTTAAAAATATTATTGTAGCATTAAACTTTGCCACTTTGGAAGTAGATACATTTTTTTTTTATTTGTATAAATGGAACAGATATAGAATAGTATTGATAATACAAATCATCTATGTAAAAAACTACTGTTTTATTTAGTCAATCAGGTGATTTAATTAATAATTCAGAACTTAGGAATTGCTCAGTTACCTATAGAATATAGATACAAAATCCAATTTAAGTCTTAATAATTTATGCTATACATTCAAATTATAATTTTTATTATGCTGTTATACCTTTTGTAATTTGTTGAATGTAACTCGTCTTTTCTAAAAATATTAATAACAAATAACTAAAACTTACTTTTATGTTTTTTTATCTAATAATTTAATTTAATTAAAAACATTTTTAAAGCTATAATTTTTAAGAACAAAATAAAGAAAGTGTATAATATGTAATTTTGCAATACTGTAAAAGGTACTACCATAATTTATGATATACAAAACCTAATGTTACAAACATTCATTATACTTGACTATCTCTAAAATATTATTTGTTGTACATTCCAACAATCTATATTAATTCTTTACATTTTTATCAATCAATCGGCATAGATAACTAATATAAATAAATATATCTGTACAAAATATTACATTCGGTCTAATTTAAAAAATTACAAATAAGGAAATCAATCCGTTGAATTAGATTATTTTATTAGGTACCTACCTAATATTTATAAAATTGCCATATAACATTTGCGGACTATGGAAGAACTATTTTACCTAACTTTGTTAAGACTGTATGCTTTTGTTGTAAATAGTAATAATAATTTTCACAGGACCTAAATAGTTTATTCAATTCATTGTTCAAATGAGTACAGATATTATTTTAATACACATAAATAAGGTTAAATAACATATATGATCAATAATTGTGATACAATTATATTTGTTTTTTACATGTTTATAAAATTAATAAAATATTAATAATTAGATATGACATTATGTTGATAAATTATAAGAAAATGAGATATCTTGTTTTAATCTATAAAAGAGAAAATATATTTTTAAAACAAAGAAAAAATTCTAAAAAATGATAATTTTTATTGCACTAACAATTATAATTGATTACTCCAATAACATAACTGTACTTAAATATATACATTTCAATTAAATATATGTGTTTATTTAATAGAGAAAATAATTTTGGCTTTTGTAGGTACCTATTGATGTAATTTTAATACAATTTTAAAAATATAAGTATAAATTTCAATTAAAATATGCTATAATTGTCTATCAGTATACTACAGGACAATTTCCATTTAAAAAAATATAATATTCATATCTACTTGAAATTATGTACTTTTTATTTAATTAATCTACATATGGCTTTTCTTAGAATTGAAGTTCTGTTAAAATTGATTATTTTTTGTTTATCGGTACCTATATTTTATGTTCAAACTGGATTTTTTTGTTTCAGTGTAAATTTCGCAATTGTTTAAAAAATGTCTACTAATGATGCAAAAAAGAAGAAGAAGCCAGTTGTCCCAGTCAAAGATAAGAAAGGACCTGGTAAAAAAGCGATTGCAGCTTTAAAAGAAGTATTACAACAACAAAAAGAAGAAGAGGAGAAACTCCGTAAGGAAGAAGAAGAAGAAGAAAAACGTTTAGAAGAACTTGAAAAACAAAAAGAAGAAAAAATAAAATTAGAACAAGAAAAGAAAGAAAAGAAAAAACAAAAGGAAAAAGAAAAAAAAGAAAGACTAAAAGCTGAAGGAAAATTTTTGACTCCTAAACAAAAAGCTGATAGAGCCCGTGCACAACTACTTTTAGAATCTTATAAAGCGCAAAGAGAAGCATTACTAAATCCGTCAATTGTGGACAAAGAAGAAGAAAATGGTGAATCTGAAGAATCAGATGAAGAAACTAATGACAATTCGGAGAACAGTAAAAATGTAACTAAGGCAGTAAAAGTTCAAACTCAAAATGAAGATTTATCAAATGAAGAAGAGGAATCTGATCTACGAGCTGCTGTCGTATGTGTTTTGGGTCACGTAGATACTGGTAAGACTAAAATATTAGATAAGCTTCGTAGAACTAATGTTCAAGATGGTGAAGCCGGAGGCATCACCCAACAAATAGGAGCTACAAATGTTCCACTTCATGCTATAAAAGAGCAAACTAAAGTTGTAAATGGTTATGCAACTAAAAAGTTTTTAGTTCCAGGCTTATTAATTATTGATACACCCGGTCATGAGTCTTTTAGCAACCTCCGTAACAGAGGCTCTTCATTATGTGATATTGCTATTTTAGTAGTCGACATCATGCATGGTTTAGAACCACAAACTATAGAATCCATTAATATACTGAAAACTAAGAAAACACCATTTATTGTTGCTTTAAATAAAATTGATCGATTGTATGATTGGCAGACTAATCCACGTAAAGACGTAAGGGATGTTTTGACCTCTCAGCATTCAAATACTCAAAATGAATTTAAAACAAGATCCCAAAACGTTATATTACAATTTGCTGAACAAGGTTTAAATGCTGCTTTATTCTTTGAAAATCCTGACCCAAAATCTTATGTATCATTAGTACCTACATCGGCTATTACTGGTGAAGGAATGGGAAATTTATTAGATCTTATTGTTGAAAATTGTCAAACACATTTATATAAAAGACTTGTTTTCAATACAGAGTTGCAAGCCACTGTATTGGAAGTAAAAGCTATAACTGGCTTAGGAACTACCATTGATACTATTTTAGTAAATGGTTACCTTAGAGAAGGAGATACAATTGTTGTAGCAGGCACTGATGGGCCTGTCGTCACTCAGATTAGATCATTACTAATGCCTCAACCTCTGAAAGAACTTAGAGTGAAAAATGCTTATATTGAGTATAAAGAAATCAAAGCAGCTCAAGGTGTTAAAATTGCTGCTAAAGATTTAGAAAAAGCTATAGCAGGCTTAAATATTTATGTAGCTAACAAAGCAGATGAAGTTGAAAGACTTAAAGAGGTGGTAGCAAAAGAATTAAAGTCTGCTTTAAGTACTATTAAATTACAAGATAGAGGTGTTTATGTTCAAGCTTCGACATTAGGTTCATTAGAAGCTTTATTGGACTTCTTAAGATCTAGTAAAATACCATATAGCAATATACGAATTGGTCCCGTAGTTAAAAAAGATGTTATGAAAGCATCAATAATGTTGGAACATTCTCCTCTGTATGCTACTATATTAGCTTTTGATGTTAAAGTTGAAAGAGATGCACAAGAATTAGCAGATACATTGAATGTCAAAATATTCCAAGCTGATATTATATACCATTTATTTGATAAATTTACCGCGTATCAAGATGATCTCAAAAAGAAGAATCGAGATCAGTTTAAGTCTATCGCAGTATTTCCTTGCAAACTTAAAGTCTTACCACAGTTTGTGTTTAATTCAAGAGATCCAATTGTTATGGGAGTAATGGTGGAGTCTGGAATTGTTAAAGAAGGTACACCCATATGTGTTCCTAGTAAGGAATTTGTTGAGTTGGGGATTGTGACCAGCATAGAAAACAACCACAAAACTGTTGAAACTGCTAGAAAAGGACAAGAAATTTGTATAAAGATTGAACCAATACCAGGTGATGCGCCAAAAATGTTTGGAAGGCATTTTGATGAAAAGGATATGTTGGTGAGCAAAATATCCAGACAGTCGATTGATGCATGCAAAGATCATTTTAGAGATGATTTATTGAAGACTGACTGGCAATTGATGGTTGAGCTCAAGAAATTATTTGAAATTTTATGATGAAAATGTTTATAGCTAATATATTTTTTTTCTATGAAATAAAACAAATTAATTATTCCAAATTGGAAAGTATTTTTTTTTTATAATTATTCTTTGATTAAAATGATCATCTATTGAAACAAATAAAGAATTTTTTTTTATCACAATAAATATTTGAGTATAACTTACTATTTCTTGTTAGAGAAGAACAAATAGTTCATAATTAAAAAGACTTCATAAATACTTTTAAAAAAGTAACAGGAATTATTCAATGGTATGGTAATTTAAAATTTAGCATCTAAGTAAAAGTAGATTATTTAAACATTTGATGAAAAAATAATTAAAAAACAAAAACATTATCTGTACTTATTCTACGTTCAACAGACTAACAATTAAGTGATTTTTATAAACATTAAATTGCTAGATATTATTATATAATATGCTATTCATAAATTTTTTTCATTTATAATATGTTGTTTAAATAAATATAATATTCTAATTTTTAAAAATGTTAAGTGTTAAAAAAAATATAGTTATGTTAATTTTAATTCATGCTTGGAAACTGGGTATTAAAAAAAATATGCCTTATAGGTAACACATTAACCACTGAAGTGTACATAGATATTTAATTGGAAGATTTTTCTTTTAAAAGTTCAAAATAACACTATATGTCTTCGTGGTAACATAAATCAGTACACTTATGGATTTAATTGTCACTCGTGAACAAACAATTTATTTGCAGAATAAAGAACAAATACAATTATAGCAATATATATATTATCTTTTTTTCAAAACATTTGCATAATTAGTAACTGGAAAAAGGTACAAAGATTATATTAATATAACATCTTGTAACACTTGAAAGTTATAATGACTTCATAATGTGATTGCTATAGCTTGTGTTAGCTTTAGTTGTTAGATACCCAAACTACAAGATAATAAGAAGTAGGTAAGGATTAGACATTAGAATCATTAGATAATCAATTAAAACCGATTTCTTAAACCACTATAGGTGTCAAGATATTTTTTACAGGATTCAGCTTAAAGTAATAGAACAATGAAAGTTATCTAGTCATCTAGAGTAGAGTTATGTAAATGTTTTTTTTTTTAAATATTGGACATAACAATCAAGTTAAGAATGCATTACCTAAAAATAAAATGCCTCAGTTAAACTATATAAATTTGTCTCCCCTCCTTTTCACCACCTTTCAAACAAAGAATTTATTCGTTTTGTAATATTTAAGTATATAGTTAATACTAGCGCAACAAAAATGCCATCAAACATTTTCTTACAAATTCTTGCTGTCACTTAAAAGCAATAACACTCTTTTCTTACCTACTTATATCTACAACCTATCAACTATTATAGTAGGTCATTCTATACTAATATTATAAAGCTGAAGCATTTGTATATTTAAATATGCTGATCTCTTAAACCACATGACAGTTTTCAATAAAAGTTGTATCAATAGAATCCTTGAGACTTGGGTATTCTTAGCTACTATTTGTGGATATAAGGTTACTTATAGACTAGATTTGACTCTTAAAAATCGAATATTTCTTTGTTTATTAAATGGTTGCGTTGGTTACAGATTATAATTATAATACTCAGTGTCTTCGGAATTAATTGTGTCAGTTAGAACACTAATATTTAAATGGCTAGATATTTTACTTACACAATTATAATTACCGCCAAGTAAGACACAAGTGTTATTCACTTATGGTTACATAAATATTAAACCAGGATAAAATTGAGAATTATTAAGTAGTGGGGCTCAATCCAATAATTTAAAAACTGCGTTCCAAGTGCAAAATTACTTAACACTGACCTCCAACCCCCTTTGAAATCTACATTTTGGCTTAGTCATGGCATTTTAGATTTATTATATTCCAAGTATAATATGTAACACGTAAGTGAATAATATGTATTTATATTTTATATTCAACTTATTTTTCAATAATTTTCCCAATTACATTTCATACATTCACTCACTTAAAAAAGTATTATTATCATTATTATTCATATTTTCATTGCAATAATACCTACATGTTTCAGTAGGAATTAAAAAATGTATAATTATCAATGATAATATCTTAATTTGTGGTTCAAATGCATGCCTATGTCAATTGTCAACACTAATATACAGATTTTTGATAATGCAATAGTTTATTATACAAATCTGTGCTTGCTAAACTAAGCACAGAACAAGCATGATATTATATAATCAAATCATAGTAAAAAATAGCAAGGTATTAGTCTTATTATCTTAAGTCTAAACCATAGAAGAGATAAAAAATACTTTGGGTATTAAAAAATGCAAAATGTATTAGGTAGGTTTACAACAATTTAAATTCACTCTACATTTTAATAATTATTATTTCTGGCATAAGTCTGTACAATCCCTCTGTCCTAGTAAAAGAAGATAACATTAGGGGAGTTTTGTCACCTTGCGCACTCCCCACAACAATTCAAGAACTGCATTAAAATCATCAAATATTTATAAATCAATAGTGAGCCATTACATTTTAGTGAATTATCAAATTAATTAATTTGTATTCAATACATTTGGCATAAATATAGGTATCGAATCTACAAACTATCCAGTTACTAACTGATTAATTCCATACTTTACAGATGAAAAAACTTACAAGTAACCAAAAAGTATATTATATACCTAAATTTATAAAAATAGTACAATAATATTATGATGATAAATTAAAAAATGAATGTCTAAATGTAGTTCTATGGTATATTCTTTGTTGAATTGTATTGTATACTTGTAGGCTTATAAGAACAACAATTTAACAGTTCCCTTATGGGTGGTTTGTATAAATTCCATGTTTAGGATTGCAATTCGCTTGAATTTATAGCTTGAACAAATAACTGATTAAAAAACGTCATAAATTATAATAAACTACCTACAATTTTTTTTTAAATGTATACGATAATATTGTAGAATACTTTTAAAAGCTCTATCAATTTGAAAGGGGGTGAAATCAATGCTAATTATTATGCTGGTTCTATTATAGTGGCCCATTTGGCCATGTTTATAAAACTACAGAAAAAATGTATTAGTTTGTATTGATGGTTTTATGGAATATCAGATAATTACATAAATATTACTATTTACTTTTTCAACTAAAAACTTTGTGATGGCATGTAGCATGTTGCATGTATGTAAATTTTGTACAAGTTGTTATAAACCTTATATGTACTTGTGATTTGTTAAAAAGGCATTAGAGAAATAGCCAATGAGCCTACATGATTGGTACTTGATGGAAAAAAAGTTACTTCCAAAACAGGCATAGCCAATTTAAAATGAAAGAGAAAGTAATTGATCTGATGAGTGGTGATTAGTTAAAAAGGCATTAGAGAAATAGCCAATGAGCCTACACGATTTGTACTTGATGAAAAAAAAGTTACTTCCAAAACAGGCATAGCCGATTTAAAATGAAATTGAAAGTAATTGATCTGATGAGTGATAATATATTTGTTACAAAATTGTTTTGTAATAAAGCATACCAGTATATAGTCAAAACTTTGACAATATTACAAAACATCAGCTTTTCTAAAATTTAAGCAGATACAAGTGTACAACAACTAGAACTGTACCAGTAGGTATACTACCTCCATTTGCTATAAGAATAAAGAGTAAAGATAAAGGAACAGAATATAATAAATATTAATATCACAGAATAGAATAATCATGACAAAATAAACATAATATAATTATAATATTATTATCTATTCTATGATAATAGTATTATTGTTATTTTCATTATTTTATATATGTATTTATGTTTGATAGCATTTTTGTTGAGATTGATAAGGCTGACGAGTACAAGAGTTGCACCCATTACTAGTATAGTGTCTACTGACTTACTAACTAATGACGCGGACTTCTGAGTCAGTATTTAGTATTATTAACATTTTTTTAAAATTAACTACATTAGTTATTAATATAAGTAACCAGTAGGTAAATAATAATTAATGCCTGGTCTGTGGTCGGCATTAATTATGTCTAATATACAATTGTATAAGCTTTCTAGTTAGCTGATGACTATTATTAGATTCTTGGAAACTTTAAATGTACTAGAATTATGTGAACTACCTATGCGGATCTCAAATTATGTGTACATAATACATTAACAGTTGATACTCATTTTTTCACTTAAATTAAGAAAATTCAGGAAGACCATAATGGTTACAATTCATAGTCTCATTACAAAGAAATTTATACAATATTTATTTTGTATCACTGGTTTAATATTTTTTTGTGAATATGGCATTTATTACGTCGTTTTATCACAAGTAAGACTTTAAATTGTATTTTTTTTAAACATGTACTAGCTCAAAGTTTACTTTGAGGTTTTAGCCTATAGTGGTGATAATACAATTTTAAAAATGATTATAACTCAATTTCTAGTGCAATTGGCCGTCAGATAGTAACATGACATCGGAGCAACCTGTTAAAGTAATGTTTTTAGCTGACACACATTTACTTGGTACGAGGAAAGGCCATTGGCTTGATAAAATGATACGGTAATTTAAAATATCCTTACAAATACTTTTGAAAGAAACATGATTCAACATTTATTTTTATTTTTTATTATTAACGTTTTCAATAAGTCTAGTATGCCAAATTTATATAAAAAGTTAAAAAAAATCAACTTCTTACTTAACTAGGAAGTTAATTATTACAACTTCAAGTATCGGCTGTAATAACTAAAGCACTGAATTATATGCAATTGTGCGTCTGTACATAGTTTTTTTGTGTCGATGGGGATTTTAAATGTAATGTACTCATGGCACACTGAATTCCTAAATCAAATTTGATTTTGCATATTTTGCATGTGTGGAGGATTATTGAATATTAGTTCATAGAAACATAAAACATAAACATTTAATGTGTATTCAATTATCAATCAATATTTCTGTAGAAATAGTTATTGAAATTGTTTCTCAGAATTGTATTAAAATATTGTTATATTTTACATGATAGATAGGCCATGTAAATGCATGCATCACAGTGAGTTTTTAATTTTGATTGTTAATTTGTCATGTTTTCTGAGAGTTCAAGATATGTATGAAAATAATAAGCCACTCAAACAGTAGATTTTAGTTGTTTTAATTTTGTAATTTATAAAATATTGCATTTTCATATTTTATAATATTTAAAAGTTTTCTATTTTGATTTTAAATATTATAATGAGATGTCTAAAAGTTAAGATCGTTTATGTTCAAAATATTTTTTCATGGCAAATGATTTTAGTTCTATTTATTTGAAAGTTTATTGTTAGGTTTACTGGGAGTTTTTTGTATTATTTTATATTTTAAATGATTTACAAAAGGTATTTACAGCAAGTTTTAGTTTATTTTTATTTTCTCTTTGAATATTTTATGGTACTGAATAAAATATTTTAATCTATTAAATGTTTGTTACAATTTTAATTATTTGAGTGTTTTGGTTTATGATGAAAACTTTAGTTGTTTATTAGTTTATTATTATCACAATTCTTGATGTAAAAATGGTGTTTTATTTTTTTAAATATATTTCATTAAGGGTAATATTATGTATATACTATATAATTAAATATTTAGCCACCTTTTGTATGCATATTTGCATTATATTTGACAATTTTTACATGCATATAATTACAGGCTCTAGTAATTACTTATGTTAAGACTAATCTGTACATTTAAAAAAATTTATCTTTGAGAGATTTTGCACAAGTGGGCAGTAACTGCTATATTAATGTAAAACTACTACTTCATACTAATTATTAATGAGTAATTAATATGCAATACATATGAATTCTTAACTTATTATAATTGAAGAAATTATGTATTTCTAAAATTATTTTAGAGAATGGGAAATGGGATGTGCTTTTCAAACTGCTATCAAATTACAAAAACCAGAACTTATTTTTGTTTTAGGTAAATTATTATTGTTGATTTAAAAAAATATATATATTTGTTATTTTTATATTGAACAAAAAAAGAAATTTATATGTATTTTTAATAGGTGATTTATTTGATGAAGGATTATGGAGTAGTGAAAGAGATTTCAACTCATACGTTGAAACATTTAAATATTTGTTTTCAGTACCATCAGATATACAATTATATGCTATTGTTGGTAATCATGATATTGGATTCCATTATGGGTATAAATAATTTATTTATTTGTTTATACTTAATTGCAGTATAATATTATATTATATAATAGTCAACTTGATTTTATGATATAGAATAACACCATATCTCGAAAAAAGGTTTAATAAAGTGTTTCATACTGGTCCAGTAGAATTGATCAGTAGACGTAATGTTCATTTTATAACAATTAATAGTATGGCTATGGAAATGGATGGATGTTTTTTATGCCATACTGCTAAATTAAAACTAAACGACATTTCAAGTAAGCTAAAAGATATTATTTTATTTTCCAATAACTTATTAAATAAATATGAATGAATCCTGATTATTTTAGAAAGGTTAAAATGCAGTCAAAATGAAAATAAATGTTCAAAAAAAATGATGCTAGATGGAAATTACAGTAAACCCATACTATTACAAGTAATTAATAATTTAAATTCTAAATCATTATATTTATATACATCATAAATACGTATTATTCTATACAGTATTTTTGATGCCTATTTAGAGAGATTATAGTATTAATTTTAAAAGCATATTGTTATTACTTATTACATTTCATTACATTCTATATCCAATCCTTAACCATAAATATGTCAAATGTGCTAAGTTCAAACGTAGATTATAAAATGTTTTCATTCTGAATAAAGATTATTATTTTTTAATTTGTTAACTTATACATAAACTGTGAAGTAGTCAAGCATGTTTAGAACAGTTTAGTAATGATTGGTATATAGCTACTAATATAAAATAATTGTGTCGTTTTGTATTATATTTTTTTAATATGAATTAATTACTTTAAGATGAATTTAACTAAACCATAATATGTAAACAATTTCGATTTCAGCATTTTCCATTGTACAGAAAAAATGATATGGCCTGCAATGAACCAGATTCAGCGTCATTAAAAGAAAAAGAAAAACCGTTTCGTGAGGGCTTGGATTGTCTACGCAAAGATGCAACAGACAAGGTATTGAGTAAAGTGTAATACTAGCCTAACTTTATAAATATAAGTCTACATCAGCAGGACTGATTCAATCAAAAATAGTGTACTAGACAAAATCAAATTTGGCCACCCTTAAATAATAATATCACTGTTTTGAAAATGCTGCCTCCCACTAAAATGCAGTCATATATATATATTGCCTATGTCATCTAACCCTTGAGCCGGGCCTGTTTATCAGTATTAACTATTTATCATCTCAAAATATGTGAAAAAATAAGTATTATTAATTTAATTTTTTTTGAGGATTATTGGAATAAATATTAACAATAGTTAATCAGTACCTTGGTGTTGCGGTGTGTGGCTTCAGTCGCTAATATGTCTGAGTGTCAGCACCGATTGGTGCCACTAGTTCCCGAATGGGTGACCACCCAGGTTCTTAGTGATAAATCCTTGCTATAACCTTAAGTTAAACCCTAAGTTAACAAAGTTATAGATTTTCCATTCGAGCTCCTTTTAGCCTCTATAATGTTAGTCAAGTTATAATATGTATCTTTAGTGATCCATTTGTATCCATTGGTATATGATATATGGTTGCCTAAAGACTAATTAATTTAATCAATTAGTTTGTTATCTACATTAGGAAGTTTACAAAAATGTCCATTTATTTATAAAAAACCACGAAATAGATCATGTGTACTATTTCTCTTTGACCCAAAATCCTAACATTTAGGTCCAATAAGTACTACTTACTCGTTTAATAATAATCGTCTCCTACTCTCCTTTACCCTAAAAACATATTTGATTTTCTCATAATTCTTAACCTAGTTAATATGATGTAACAAATAGTATATTTTAATTTTGTAAAAAAAATTTGTTATTGATGTATTGACAGTCTAGTGTCTACACTATTTTTCAGTCACACAATTGAAATAGTTTTTTAACTTTCTTTTTATGATACTTTGCCGGATTTTTTTAAATTTTATCTTTGGGCACAAAAAACAATTAGTATATCCAATATCCAAGGTTTAATTCCGGGAAAAGAAATGGTTAAAACCTAACGTAGGCCGTTTGTAAAATTAATAGATAACAAATGTAGAAATTACCAATTAAGAGATATTTTCACAGTTAACTGCATATTTTTTTTTACTAAAATCATCAAATGATTGTGGTGGCATTGTTAGGTGCATTTTGTCAAAGTGGTTATAATCATAATAGAAGAAATTAAGGGTTCTATAACAATATTGTACTCTGTTAACATTCATGCATAAAATAGAATATCTACAAAAATTAAATTAGGTTCAAAATATTCTTTATTTCCTAGTTTCATTGTTGAACAATGTGTCAAAACCCTAGATATTTATATACCTATTATAATTCTGTAGTATTGTAAATACTAGTACACAAAACATTTTTTTTTTGGATTGAGAAATTTTTGTTTCTTTTTAATTAGTTATTAAAAGTGGTGCAGCCTCGTCTAGTTTTTGGTGGTCATACTCATCACGGTTGCCATATTAAACATACAAATGGAGTTCATGAATACAGCATATCTTCATTTAACTGGAGAAATAAATATAATCCAAGTTATACGCTTGTAAGTATAATGGAAGTTTTGAAAAAATATGTGTAATGAAATTAACTATTTTAACTGCTTTTTTACAATATAGTTTATCAATAAATAAAATGAAATGTTTTTCTTTTTCAGGCATTATTTAGTATGGATAATTATTCCATTGAAACTTGTCATATGCCACAAGAACATACAATTGTATTTATTTATTTAACTTCTATTATGATATTTTTATTTTTTAAAGTATTCAAATTAAAACGAATTAACTATATTAACAAGGATTATCATCTATTTAATCATAAAAATTAATCATAAGAATACTATAATTAATTTTTTTAAGCTGTTAGACAATGTTCTGTTCGTATAATGGTTGTTCAGCAATTAACCGGCCGAAACCTAACCTAGAAAGATCTATTGTGTTATATCCACCCTCAGTAATCATTTCCATTACAGCTCGGCCAATAGCTGGTGCTTGTTGTATACCTAATATTAATAAATATTAATTAATTAAATTGTACAAATTAAATTAAAATATTTATATTATATACCGTGTCCGCTAAAACCAGCAGCAAAAAACAAATTGAAATAACTTGGATGAGCTCCGATAACACCATTTTGATCATACCAATTATAATCATAAAATCCAGCCCAGCTACTTTTCACCTGTGAAATAATTTAAATTCAAACAATGAAATCGATCTATGATAATATATATTTTTAAATTGACATAACCACATTAAGTATATGTATCTATTGTATATTTTTATTTAATAGAATATAATATTGAACATGTATATGCACTACATAATATATAATACTTTAATGCTGGGTTGAATGAACAATCACCAAACATTTTATTGAATTAATAGTGAGCCAATTGTCTCTTAAACATTATTTAGTAGTCCATGGTTGGTCGATTAAATTTTATGAATTAATATTTCATGCAAACTAGCATCTGTACAATAAATTCAATAAATAATTGCTTAAAAAAAAAATAATTCATTTTGATTTGTGTAATTTATATACAGTGTGTTTCTTTTTAAAGGTAACATTAAATAATTCTGTCCAGTGACATCAGATTGATATGCGGTTTTCGGGAGGAAATAGGGAATAAAGAAGAAAAGATTTATTAGATAGTTATTAGACATTTTTTACCCAAATAAATAATAGACACTATAAAAATTATAAAAATTGTGTTAATTAGTTTAATCTTTTCTTAGTAAATTAAACATTTACGTTTAATTTATGTTAATTAATTCCTCAAAATTAAATTTAAATAATTCAATGTCTGCAAGCCTTCGGTTACAAAAAATTCTTGAAATTTCATAATTCATAAAATTCTAGTATGATTGTTGAATTATTCAATAATTTAAATCGAAACTTTAACTCGTTGTCATTTGGTCAATTTTGATTTTTGAGATATGGTGAAAAGTCAATATTGACTTAAAAAAATTCGGTCTATCAGAATTTGGTATTCAAAACACCTGTTGCCATTTAAAAAAATGCAAGTTGTATTGCGCATGCGCACACGAAAAGATCTAAAAATGTAAAAATCATCAAGAAATGTGTATCTATGTATTCCCTACCTCCTCCCAAAACCGTATATCAATCTGATGTCAATGGACAGAATTATTTAGTGTTACCTTAAAAAGAAACACACTGTATTGTTTTACGTGAGAGACAACATCTTAGATAAATTAAAAATAAATAAATTCAACTTAAATTCTTATAAGCATTAGTGTTTTACATTTGTAAAAAGCCTACAATTTATATTTTAATTTATTTGGTATTATATCTATTCAACAAATATTACATTTTATTTTATATTAGACCAACAATGTTTTACTATACTTTGATTAAAAAAAAATATTTTAATATTAAAAATTTCTAAATTAAATTAGACAACATAAACAAACTTTAAATTAGCAACACGTTAAAAAATGTAAATATATGACTATAAATTCCTGTTAATTGTAATGTTATATTTGTACATTACTCTATATATATATTTTTTATTTTTCTGAAATAGGACCATGTTTTGTTACATAAATTTGGGTTTGAAATTTATTTTTTAAATAATTTACTAGTACTTATTTATTTTTGTATCGTTTAATATACAGTATAAAATTATAATAATTAAGATTATATGGTTCAAATGATTTTGTAATTGTTTAAAAATAATTTGGAGAATATTAGATAATAAAGTGCTATTATTACAATTTACTATATTTATTAGAACTATGTCTCTATGTAAGTTAATATTATAATTTATAATATAGGACAGATATACCAAGTATATTATGTTCATTAATTTTTAATGATGTAATAAAAGTATTTACGTTAAAATTAAATAAATACTTTACCAACAAAATGTGTATCATAACTAGTTATTCCACAAACTTCTAGATTTGGAGATTTGGAGTTGTCAAAGTATTAACATTATCAATAAATTTAAAAAGCCTAGCAAGTAGATGAAAAATCATTATTACGTTCAAATACAAATTACAAAATTAAAATTAGATTTAATAATACCAATATAAAACATTAAGACATATTAATTCACTAAAATATATTAATATTACTACCTGGGTGGCATTTATATAATTAATTTTTTTAATTATTTTAAATGACTACATTTTTGTTTTGTTTTAAATAATAAAAGAACTCATCAGAAATATAATTTGTATTAGTGCAAAACTGATTATAATGGCGTTCTGAATTACAAACACAGTTTTATCACATATACTTTGATTGGTGGCAAATTAAATGATGCATGAAAATTATAAAAAAAATGTACTTGTGTTAGACAACAGTTAAAAATATAGATATCCTGGACTCTTATCACAAACTTACATTGTAAAGCTGTGAATCCGGCTTAAGCCTAACATATTAATTTTAATAAATAAGCATAATAGCAACGAAAAGCCTGCATGGATAAATTTTAGACATAGTGAGGCAACTTCACGTACAAGATATTATGTACATAATTTATCAGTATGGAATATCCGTGCATTAAGTTTTGTGTAAAAATAGATTTTTTTATCATAAATACCCCTTCTTGTTTAAACAATATCAATTTTTATTTTCATCACATTTGTTACTAAAATAAATTTCTTTTATTTGACTATTTAAAATTGTTAACTGGCAATTAATAAGGTCAACGCCACTGTTGAATCTACATACCGCCGTCACTTGTAAACTTGGTAGATTTTATGTAAAAGTCAATACGATAAAAATTTAAAACGTTTTCAGCAGTACCTGATAAAGACTTGATACAAAACAGGTTACTGCATATTAACAACATGTTGATATTAGCCTAGGGCAGCCATTTACTCATGTCAACAATGTTATATAATTATTAGCCTTATAATTAATTGAAATCAAATATTTATGGTGAAACAGTTTTTAGTTACTTTCGCTTCTTCGAATGCAGGTACTCTGTGTGCAAGTGTTGCCCAGATCTCCTTTTCAAAAAAATCATGATCTACATCTAAATTGACTGTTTCTGGTTCTTCTGTATCACATGGTGATTTACCACATATATAATGGTTGTTAAAACTGTCAGGCCTACAAACCAACAGATCAACAAAAAAATTTTCATTTGATGTAATCGAAGATGCAATATAAGTATACTGACAAAAAACCACGAATTAAAATATTAATTTTGAAAATTAATTTATGTTTAATATAAACACTGAGAAAAAGTTTTTGAACTTTTTTATCTTAAAACTTATTAATTTTAATATAAATAAATAAAGGCAAAACACAAATGACCTTAACTTTATGGTAATATTAATCTTCAATAGTATACACATAATACATCTTTCATCTAATGAATTGTCACTAATAAATAATAATACATTTCTACTTTCAAACATTTTTTTTTCTTCAGTTAATTAATTTTAAGAGTAATGTATAGTATATGTTTATAATGTATTATATAATTATGTCATAATACATCACAAAATATTAATATACATTTTAAGTTTGGTACCTGAAATAAGTTCCAGATGGATCAATTACCATTGGCGACATTGAAGGACCCTTAGGTGCGTGATAATAATACACAAAACGTTTACTGTAAAAAAAAAGTATGATGAAGAGCCAAATATATTAAAGAGTTCATATTATTTTTTTATTACCGAGGTTCAATAGGCAAAGGTGTAGATAAAAATCCTTTGCCATTTCCAACCTTAGCCATCCGTGCAACATTTCCTGATTCAGCACCAGCTGCTACTATACATATACCAAACACCATTTGTTGAGTTTCACCACCTTTTAACTTTACCTAAAAAGTTGAAAGTCATAGCTCAAGTTATCTTATAAATTATATTTAATATGTGTCAAATATTAATAAATAAATGTAAAACTAAAAATGTAAATATATAACACCTGTACATACTTTTACGCTGTTAACCCCTTCATATTCTTTATTAGGATCTTCTTCCACCGCTATGCTTGTATCTACTTTAAAACCAAAATCTTCTACTTCACCCTCAACATAATACGTCCCTAGTGATTTAGTTTTATTTCTTAATGCATTCAACAAGGACCATGGATCAAACCTATAGTGTGATTGTAAAAACAATTAGTCAAATAAAAACAAAAAACTAGTCAATAAGTTTGATAATTTACCATCCTGAGTTTAAAGTTCCAAGACTTCCTAACTCAATATCATCCACATTTAACCAAGGAAATTTAGTTTTCATCATATCTTTTGATAAAAGCTCGACATTAGCATTTAATTCTCTAAAAAGTAGTATAGAAAAAATTAAAAATCACCATTTTTATTAATTGTAAAGATCATACTTTTGTAATTGATGATTTTTTAACATTATATCCACACCATTTTCTGTAGCTAAAAATAAATACCCGGATGGATTAAAATTTATTTCTGGTGGTTGTTGTTCTGGGACAGTCAAGTAATCTTTGATATCTCGAAGAAATTCAGCACTGAATTGGGATAATTCAATGTTTTCTTTCAGTGAAAACTGTTGACGAATTCCTCCGCAAGAAAGTACTGAAGATGCTTTTGCATACTAGAATATTAAAATAAATATTTTTAAGCAAATAGGTATTTTAATTTAACACAGCTTTAGAAAGATCATGTAATTATTAGTGTGTCCCATAATTATAAAATGTTGTGTAAAAACTATTTTTCTTGAACAGCACCATTCAATATGAATACATGACGTTTTGATTAATATACAAATACAGAACCCAAATTTATAAATTATATTATAAAATGTATTAGTGGTATGTATAGAAAAATAGAACACTATGCCCGGGTTGCATGAACAATGAGTTTAAGCATTTTGTAAAATAAATTTGTAGACTAATAAAATTGCAATTTTAGGAATTTTTTAGTGCAATACTGTAATCAATTTTACTACTTTTTGCAACTAAACATTTCTTAATTTTAAATTCATGATTATTGTATAACTTGATAGTCCAGTCTTCTAAATTATTTTGGATTAATTTAACAGATCATTTCACACCAATTTTCTTTATACTTTACTTGATTAAATTAAAAAGAAGAAATATTTGATTTTAAATAGAGATACTTAGAGTAAGTATTTAAAATATGCTGTGCAATTATTTTATTTAAGAGTAATTTAAATACGTAATTGAATACTTTTACTCGAGTAAAATAGATGCTGATAAGACTTAGTAACAGAATTAAAGAAAGAAAATTTGAATTTGGAAATTCTGTATAGATTTTTAACTATAAATTTTGATAGACTAATATACCAAATCATCAAAATATAATGATTAAATTATTCCATATATTTAACTAACTTAGGTATAAAAAAAGGGTGAACAAAATAGATTTACCAACAAAAAAAATTGCAATATACCTACCAAAAAAATTTATTTGTTCTAACTTTAAATATAACTCATAAGCCGATACAAATTTAACCATCTTAATATCAAAATAATTAATACTGTTACCATGTACGCAACAAATATTTAATCAACTACAATACCTCTTGAGTAGACATAACTGATTTGTTTACCGATAAATCTTTTTCAATAACAGCAATTGTTAATCCATCTCTGCATTTATTTTGGAGCCAATAAGCAATGGATGAACCAATTACACCTCCACCAACAATTAAAATGTCAACGGTTTTTGGGAATATTTTATCATCTTCGTACTGATCAAATGGGTCATTAGCTTTTTTCCACAACTCATTTATGTCTCTTTTGACAAACCTCTTACATCTTTCCAATGGATTCTCATGAATAGCATCTGGGTCATAATAGTTATCTGGTTGTCTTGTGGGTAAATCGCTCTTGTGTTTGACACAAAGGAAAGATTTTAAATTAAGTCGAACAATAAGACTGACCTTACGCGTATACATATTGGAAGGTATTGATTAAAGCAACTAAAATGCGTAAAAGCATATATTCAATTAATATGAGGTGTTAATGGTTCATCGCATTTTCTTATCTTCAAAATATTTTAATTAAAACGGTATTACAAATTGCTGCTATTGAAATACTACATGAAAAAATAAATTAGCACTTGCAACACAAATGCATAATGTTAACTATGTTTTGTTGGTGATAAGATTAATGAAAACGCACGTTAATCGGAACAATATAAAACATAATATATATGATTATTGTAGTACACAATTAGCGATAATATTATAAAAAATGAAAAACATTTTTATTAAATTTAATAGACTTATTAACATTGAGCTACCTATTTGCCGGTATGCTTAATTCTTATCTGTTTAGTTTTCCCTGTTATCATTTCACAATATTGATCAAGGACGTCCATAGGTACATTACATCCAAACGACCGTCGACGTCGATCGTACATGAAATCCAACGCACTTTTTTTATTACATGCCGCTGCCTGTTGCGTCAAGTATTGGATTTTATGTACGGTGCCTATCATTTGTCTACGTGATACTGTTATAGTCTTATAGATATATTACTTCAGATATTAGGTACCATGGGTGGATAGGTACTTATATACCGGGATACATTTATTATAGGGCCACACATACCTAGCGACTATATATTGCATAGAAAAAAAATTAACTTCTTTTATCTACGTAACAAATCTAGATTCATTATTTTTCATTTGAATTTATTACGATACAAATATATGTATATAAACGTAGATAGTAGATAGGTACGCCATACTAAAGTATCGCCTATAACCAGTCTTGCAAAGTATTCGAATAAAAGTATTTGAATACATTTTTGGTATCCGAATACTATTTTAAATACATTTTTTAGGTATTTAAATACGTATTCTGAATACTTTTTTTCCGATCCAGAAAAATAGTTTTAAAGTTGTGGCAAGACATATTATTATAAATCATGAACATTATAGTTTTCGTCCACATATTATCGAATTTGTTTATCCACATAGGTACTTATCAAAAAGTCCTAATAAATTACTTTTATCATTAAATGAAACACCTTAAATAAAAAAGGTATTCATAAAATATAACACTCCCCTTCCAAATAGTGCATCTGTTGAAAGAGTTTCTAGAGTCGGAAGCGCAGTGTTCACAAAAAAACATGGTCGTATGAGTGATGGCAACTTTGAAAAAGTTATGTTATTAAAATGTAATAAGAATGTATTTGATTGAATTGTAAATACTTACTATAAATATAATAACTATTTGCAATTATATTATATTGATATATTTTAAATTATTGACTACCTAATAAAAGTTAATTTCCAACCATTCCAAAACCAACAAAAACTAGTGATGAAAAAAAAATATTCTAATAATATTGGAATACTTTTAAAAGTATTCGAATATGTATTCTAAATATATTTTTTAAGAACTATTTGAATACGTATTCTGAATACATTAATTCTCATTTATTCGAATATGTATTCTGAATACAAAATAAAAGTATTCTTTACAAGACTTTATTATGGTTGTTTATTTTTGTTATTCGAGCATCGATTATATTTATTTATAATTACATTTTGTACATTATTTAGTTTTAGCACAATTGTACATACAACAAAATAAATATGACGTATTTCTAAGGGCATTGACGAGTTTATACAGAGGCCCCTAAGCCCTAATGGAGTATACAAATATTACAAATACGCATTAATACTGTACAGCCGCCAGGGCGTCAGCCGTCAGCCAGTATTATAACACTTTACTTTTATATTATTATTATCTTTCTTTCTTAATTTTTTGGGATTGAGGCCTCTGAGGCTCTGAGTATAATATTGATGAGGCCCCCATATAAGGGCAAATAAGGTAAAATCAATAAACCTTATAAACCAAAAATATACAAAAACTTGAAAAAAAATTTGTTATTTATATTACCTATGTATACAACCATAACGTATAAGTTCATTATGACGGCGCATTGGAGTATTGATGGCGGGACAATTGTTAACATTTTTTAAGTTAGTGGTGCCGTTGCACACCCTGTTCCCTCCCTCCAAATGACGCTCCTACTCTTAACGGCTTGAAATCGTTTAGTAATAATTCGTTTTATACGTTATCAGTCATATTTGTATGAAAGTTCATTATCACAAAATCATTGATTAATCAAAAAAATGTTATACCCTTATACAACTTATACACGTTAATCAATGTTATACATTTTATATTTTTGTGTATAAATTTTGTGAATTTGTGACACAAAAAAAAGTACACTCGATAAAAAACACATAAAACATTAAAAAAATTTCGCCCCCTTCGCTTCTCCTAATTGTGCCACTGGATGGGGGCCTACCTAGAAAATCCCGATTTCCCGATGGGACTATCCGCCCATGATATTCCGGCGATAACTGATAAACCTTATTAGTTATTACAAATCTCTTTTATACATTTTAGTAAAAAAAATTGATCTTTTAAAATTTTTAATGCAAACACGTAATAATAAATATTAAATATGTATTAACAAATAAATAAATTAATGTTTTGATATAAAAAATGATTGTAATTATTGTAATTTGTGCAATTTGTAAATTTTAATGATATTTTTAGATGATTTTCAGTATTTTTAGACTTTTTTATGATTGTATCTAGTTGTAATTTCTGTAATTTGTAATTTGACAAAATTGTGATTAATGGCTTTTAAATAACTTCTAAGGAAGCTATTCTAAGATAAAAAGCTCAAATAATATTTTTAAACCCGCCAGTCTATAACATCAGAATATGATGAGATAGAGAGTTAAATAATAATAGTTTAATAATTTTACATCAGTAATGAGTAATGACCAATTCAAAAATTGTGAGGTGCGCACATTATGTACACCCTATACATGGATATATTTCTTTGAAAAAAGGTTTCTATTGTTCGTAAATTGTGCGCAAATGAGTTACGTTTTTGTGCGCAAATGAGTTATAAAAAAGATAAATGTGCGCAAATGAGTTGTAGCCTGATATTACCAGTGACGGCTAGTGCCATGGAGCATAGAAGCACATGCACCACCTATATTTTTTATAGTACATTGAATTTCTACAGCAATAAGTCCGATGAATCTTTGAAATACTTATAATCTTATATAGGATAAGGAATAAGAAATGTAGGTTTATCATGGTATAATACGCCATATTATGCACATCTTCATAGCACCAGTGGCATTGATTCGTGTCTCGTACATGTTAAATTTTATGTTTTTACATGATTAAGAAAAACAAATTTTATCATACGATACAAAGGATTTTGTAAAACATTTTCGTCGCTTAATTGCCAATTTTTTAAAATTAATATCGTGATTTATTTTGTTATTTATTAACAAAGTCAGTATCACTAGTGTCTACAGCAACTCCCAACATATTTTAACCTTAAAAAGGTTGAAAACTTAACTTAGATCAACTAAGAATGAAGTTATTTAGGACATATTTACTATAAAAGTTATAACCAAACTATACAGTATATTTTAAATTTGTTTTGTATTTAACCTAACCTTATAGAATAGGCTAAATTAACTGGCATTGATGTTTATGTCTATTCAGAACCCAACTTAGGAATTTTTTGACAGGGCCCTTAACTTAAATTATAAATTTAGTTTTTTTGCTGTATTGATTTTTTAAATTCAATTTATTTTTTAAGGTTATAAATAAATTATGCCATAAATCTATAAGTCATTATTTAATGTTGATTAATAGAATTGGGACGTAGGTATATGACTGTATTACATGTTTTTTTTTCAAAAATTAAAAATATAAATATAAGTTAAGTGTAGGTCGTAGGAACAGGTTTTAATTCAAAAAAATATTTACTGATATCCTATATACATCATGTGCATTGTAAGTAAAAGTGGCAATGCATTTTTCAATGGTGTCAATATAAATAATAAAAAAAAACATGATTTCGAATTTAAGACATTGGTTCACTAAACTTTTGAATAGATCTGTAAAATCAAGTGTATTAGTTATTTTAGTTATTTCTCTTTCAGCAAATATTACAGCTGCTACTAAAAGGTACAAACGTCGATGATAAGGTGACAGAATGGGTTAAACAAATGATGAAGTGCTTTTGGCCAACTTTATCTTAGAACTTAATACCTTATTTTATCGATTATTTTCTTAAATTCTATTACGAAATGTGACTAATTTGTTTTTTTAAATATAGTGAATGTCTAACAAAAGCAATAAAATCATATCATAATATTAGTATTTAAAATGTCAAGGTTCAACACTTTAATAACTAATTATCGACAAGAGCCCGAGGCTACAGCCACCCCCTTAAGTTGGGCTCTGTGTTGAAGCATAGGGACATACCCGTCAATGTGGATGTAATTAATAATAAAATGTTGATAAGTCCTAGGCAATTAGAAATTGTTTTGTAATCTCACAATAAAATGTCATTTAATTACAATAAATAGTTAACAGTCCTTAAGTTCTCATGTGTTTTGTTACAACACTTGAAAATGCATTTAAAAATTGTTGTAATCGAAACTTAGACATATAAATAATCAGTGATCGAAGAGGGTGGGAAAGGGATACGGTGTGATGGCATCCCTCCACTTGTTAAAATTCATATTTTCTATCCCTCCACTTATTTTGGACGACTGTTTAAGCAATATATAAGAAATATATAAATTATGAAAGGTATCCTTCTACTTATTTTGAGCCACTCCGACCACCGTAAGTCTGTAAATAATATAATATTTATTTATGTGTCTGTGGTCATATTATGTGCTATAATATTATATTGTATCTGCTGTAACAGAAAGACCCGACAAATGAATAATAGAACATCTAATCAATGATTTATAACATTTGTATCTACATTGTACAAGCGGAACGACGAATGTATTGATTTAACAATTATGCGTTTATTTTTTATTTTTGTGTCTGTCATCACCTTTTGGGGCAGTAAAAATTTTTGATTTTATTCATCAGCATCTTTTCTGAAAGGAAAAACGGTAACTAAGGAGGGGTCAAAAGTAAAAAACGGGATGTTTACGCAAAACCGATTTTGGTTTTTGGTGTCACTTTAAAACAAAATGCAGCTTACGAATTGCATCCAGTGTAAAAGTTATACTAATTGCGAACCGGGTTTTTCAGGAGTACGCCTGAATTGCGCCTTCATTACCTGTCATATCTTAATAATAATATTATTAATATTATATTTTAATTGTGATATTTAGGCAGAATATATTACATGTACATTTGAACGGTGTCATTGTGTGAGTAGTGAATGAACATTAGTGTGTATAATGCTTTATCTGGACAATTATCAGGCTGTCGTACCATCGCGCAACGCCTACCTATCAGCTGTAATACGCGGGTATTCTCAGAACTTATTTATTACGATGATAATAACCAAAATAAACTATGTTTAATATTTATACATATTTTATCTCCGTGTTTTCAAAAGATCATCATAATGATGTTTCAATATAATACTAATTGCATATTAAAAAATTAAGACAAAACAGAAAAAATTTTTAAACTATAGATCTATGTCAATTTGGTAAGCGCAAAGCGCAAGCGTTATTTGTTATTATAATACTCAATATTCTCGGCTCTTTCAAGTAGCAAAAATTCACAGTACTAAATAATTCAATCACTTTATTGTTTCATAATCATTATTATATTACATTATATTTGTATACAAATAATTTAAAAATTAATATTACAAACCATCTCTGATAGGCAACCCACGGTCATATCTCGAATCAATAATTCTAAAATCATGCTATTTATATAGAATGATGACAATATTGGGGTTTCATAGATTTGACCCAAAAATTATCATCTCTGAATATCTTTTCGTATAAAATACCTATTATTTGAGGAAAAAATTATTAAGTAATTTAATGAATGTTTTAAAATTGAATGTATGTGTATAAAATAAAAATACTTTCATATTTTTTTTAAAAAGTTACATATTTTTTAAGCCTTATTGAATACAAAAATCAAAAATCTGTTTCCTACATAACCCAGAAAATTTGAAGATGAGCTCATACATACTTTTAAAATAATAATCGAACATCGGGAAGTACATAAACTAATCTTCCGCTTATTGGTCCAAAACTACCAAAAATACGGTGTGCTCCAACAGCCTTAAAGAAACGATTACGTTAAAACTTCGATAATTTACTTGGGAGTGACGTTCTGTTGAGAAACCAAGTAATTGTCGCTGACCGCTATGTAGTGTTAACGGTTCACTTATTGTGAACACATGTCACATTTTTTAAACCATTTTTAACTATGACGAGTGAAATCAAAACTATGTGTAGTTAAAAAGAGAGGGACATATTTGTGATTGTACGCATTTTGATTCCACAAGTAGGTCCTTAAAAAAAATGCAAAACGGTGGTATTGTAAAAAAACTTGTACAGCTTATATTAATTTGAACTCCGATAATGATGCAGTCAAAAAAGTTATTGATCATAGTCATGATGAAGAAATAGAACATTGAACCGTCAAATCGTAAGAAATAAATTAAAAAGAAAAGCTACCGACGGCATTTATGAAAAACCTAGTAAAATAATTTATTAATCATGAATTACTTACACATGATGTAGATATGTTAACTACATATGATTTACAATTGATTAGAAAAAATAAACACTATGCACGATCGTTTACTTAGCCCGAATTACAGAACAATTTGGAGTAATTGCATACTTCATTAGATAATATAAGCGATTTGTTTTTAACGAACCATAATAAAAACTTTTTGCAAAAAATAACTGGGAAGCCATTAGTATGACTCCCCCCCTAAAAAAACCCAGGAGGCAATTCGGAAGGAATTTTTGCCGCAGGACACAAATCGTAGGTAGCCAAACAAATGTATATAGACACATGCAGTTTTCACTGAATATTTATTTAATCAATTCCTATACTTATGAAAAATTTTCAAAATATTTTGACTTGTTTTGAGCTATTAACAGTCGTCTTTAGTTCCCAACTTTTTTTTTTTTTTGTGAATATTATTAGATAGTGAAGCTATAAATGTGATCTGATAAGCGTAAACCTGTTATATCATTATAATATGTTAAGCACTTTTAACACAGAGATAACAAATGAGTGAGTAGTTAATAAGACTCACATACTTTGTTAGAAAAATAGATTTATATCTTTTCTTAATGTGTCCCCAAGAAGTCTAGAACCCCAATAGATATGAGACTGTTTTCGTTCGGATCACATACATATTCATTAAAAATATGAAGGAGTTGAGGCAGGAGTTCTACAAGCAAAAAAAAAAAGGAGTAAGTGGATGGCTCTCTGATGTACAGTAGGTTATTACAAGTGGGTCACTGTAATGGATGGTGATAAATTTGAAATCAATGATATAAAATAGTTGTATATGAAAAACGATTCTGAGCGAAGATGGTTTGTATTGCTTAGTAATTTAGTACATTTGATGATACTATTGTGATTACAGATTTATTTTACTATTAAGCATTAGTACTAAGTAGATTAAATTCATTTTTGCTAAAAAAAAAAACTTTTGAAAAGTCATTGTGTGTATAAAATATAATAATATACTCAAAAAGTTTCAAGTACCCACGAATAATATTTTTAATTACAACAAAATAACTTAAGTTTTACTTTCTAGTAGACCTTTTTTTTTTTTTTGATCTAGGCACACAAACTTATAAGGAATCTGTATTAAATTTAATATCTTAGATACAAAAAGAAAAATTTTATGAATTTTTAACTCAAAACCATTTGCAATCTTTCATGATCTTAACTAATCTTACAAATGTTGTCAAAATTTTTAATTTAAATGCTCATAAACACTATTGCTTAACTTTTTTTTAAATTTCCACTAAGAACAACTTACGAGGAACCTTGTGTTACATTTTCAAGTTGTTTGACAAGGCAAAACATTTTTTTTAAATAGAATCTAAATTTTATCATAACTTATATAAAACTATGGACTATGAATTAGAAATTGGTAATGTCGTATTACAACTATTATTTATGTATTACAATTTTAGAAATCTATTAAATAAAGTATAATTTATCATTTTTTAACACAGTTAAATTAATTGTTGATTATTTTATTCACAGTTTCAATATTCCAGATTGCTAGTAACATACATATTTACCTGCAAATACAATTTTTCAATTTTGAGTAAATTGAATTCAAATGTGTCGAAAACATTAAAAATATGAGTTAAGTATAAAACATTATAAACTACTTTTTAATTTTAAGACTTTTTTAAAAGACCTTTAACTTCACTTGTTTACCCAAGATTCCAACAAAAAAATATATTTTACATAATTAAGAGATTTACGAAATCACTAGTCAAAAAATGTTAAAATACAAAATATTTTTTAAATGATAATCAATTTAATTCATAATGCATAACTATTATCCATGCATAATATCGGTTTAATTATTTCCACTGTAAACATATAAAAATTGAAGGTTATTCTTACTGAAATAATTAAAAATGCAGAGGTTATTCAATCTGGTGATAATTATTCCAGCTGCCCATAGTTATATTTAACTTTTGAGCTATTAGTTGTACAATATGAATGTTAAGACTTCAGAGCATCTTAGATTTATGCTGTGATTAATGCTCTTATCATTCTAAAATTGTTTTAATAAAAAATGTCAATATATTGATTCAATTATGTATTATTAAAATAAGTAACTTACCCATATAAGTAGTAAAAAAATGAGAATAAATAAAAAGCCAATTTTATCCAACCTTCACGTTGATATTTGTTTAGTTTATCGGCATTCATTATACTAGTCGGATCATAGAGACCAAAACCAGACATAGCTGGTCTATTTCGATACCTAAAATAACAGAATGGAATATTTAAAATAAATAATTTAACAATTTATGAATACTAAAATCTATGCACTCTTACTTTGAAATATGATAAGCCATTAATGGAACATTTATAGCAATGGATAACCACTGGCCTCCAAACAAAAACAACAGATTGGAGAAGAAATGTAAAATATATTCTGGAATCACTAACTGAAATAAAAATTACATATTCATTATTCCTTACTGTTATTAATACAATTTTATCAACAAGACCATATGAATACTTATAATATTAATGAAAAAATGAAGACGATCTTCCATTTATCATCAGGAATATTAGAGTTATCTATTGGAATTATATGACTGTCAGTCCTCAAAATCAGCTTTTTTGAAGCAATTTAATATAGGTAGTTTGTGGTGTTATACTTCTCTGAGCTTATTCAGATATTATTTAAGTAGAGTTATCAAGAGTAAAATACTATTGAGTATAATGGTAATTTCAAGGTTAGGCAATAGAAAAGACCTAATATAAAACCTCAAGGTAAAAATATATGTTTTCTGATGGATGTTTTTCAGAATTACAATTTTCAAGCTACTTATGAGAATGTTTAAATTTTATTATTTTACACACTCATAAATTGCATACAATTTAAAATATTGTAAAAGACTTTTGAGAAAACTTGAAATTGGTATTTCTTTAAGTTTAATAATAAGTCAATTCACTCTGTTATTAATACTTAATACACAAAATTGGAACTTCTAAACACAAATTAGCCTTTTAAGCTAAAATTCAACTTTTAAATCAGACATTATACATGACGTAAATTTTTAATTTTGACTAAAAAAGGAGCCTTTTATAACAGTTAAATATTATCATATTATCCTAATAAAGTTGTATTTTTTAGGTTTAGTAAAAAAATAATACAAAGAATCACAATTATGTAAACAAAATATTTAATCGCTTGTCTTCATTAATATAAGTTTCACAGTTTTTCTCTGAAAAATAATTAAAACCTTAATTGTAACCAAAATTGTACATAATATCACATTTGCATAATATATGGTATACTTTACAAAATAAATTATTAACAAAATATGAATTATAAAACCAACAGTTACTTACTATGTTTATAATTTATACCAGTAATACTATTTAACATGTTATAGTTGTATACAAGATAAATCATATAAACTTTTCTCATATTATAATATTTATACATACTGGATTTAAGCTGTTGCATTGATCAATAGGATTCTTGCTGTCATTTTTCAGTTCATCAAATGCAATAACCTATAACCAAAATAATTTCAGTTAAGAGAAAAAAAAAAGTAATAATACTATTAATCAACTTGTGTACCCATTTGCTTCACCAACTTGAGACATGCATAATATGACATAGAATAACAAGGTAAATTAATTAATACACTTATAAAAATAGATAATGATATATCATTAATAAACTAATGAATGGACCCACATAGTATGTAATAATATACCTTTTATTATTCTAGTTAGTAAATACATAATACTTATAAGTCTAAATTATTATGACACTGATATGAGTTAATAAAAATCAAAATTATAAACATGGATCAAAAACTTAGATTCTTGAATATTTATTAATAATTACGTATTGTTTATTATTGTTGTATGTAATTAAGTTATATTATAATTTACATGACATTTTACTAAGTATATGTATGCAATTTTCAAAAACCAGATTATGAAGTAGGTATAATTGCACAGATACAAGATGATATTTTAAGCATGCTCACCTAATAAAAACACTTATTACCAAGCAGGTTACAAGTGCAACAAAAAAGCATGGTTGTAGGGAGAGTGGGAGTCATAAAGTTATATTCAGGTTAAAACAACCAATACATTATTTACAGCTTTTAAGTATTTTTATTTGTGTCGTCTTTTAATGTAGTTGCAGCTATTCTTTAACAAGTTCAGTTTCTACAATAGTATCAATTTACTACTGTTGTTGTTTTTCATTGTTGTGTATCATATTTAATAAACTGTTGAATTTTAGGCCACTTGGTAGCAACATCAATAAGTTCATCAGTTATATTTTCTACAGTTAGGTTAGGATCAAATGTTGAAAATGGCAACTTATTTTGTGAGTTTTTTTGATACATGTATTAACTAAATTAGTATAATTTAAATGTTGAAGTAAAGCAAAAATATATGGATCTAAACTTGGATTTAAATTTAAATTTTTATAATTAGAACATTATTATCAATATATCTGAACAAGGCTACTGACAATTTATCTAGTGATATTTTCATATTGTTCTGTGCTACCAGGGGCATGACACTGTGTAAATTAGCCGTTTGAGGCATTGAACACCGTTGTGGCATACGTGAAGTAGGGAATGGTAAACAAACCGACCCCGAGCAGCATAACCCGCCTAGTTTGTGGTAGTAAACGTTTCCTGAATACGGGTAAACAAGGGTCTAACATCATATTGGTGTATGGGCTTATTTCTTAAGTTCAGATTTCAGATCATAGGTAAAAAAGAACCTGATCAGCTGATCGAGTGTTGCTTCTATATTGTTCTATGGTGTTACTGACTAGTACAAGTGTGCATTTATAGATAATATAAGAATTCTTATATTATTAATTATGAGTGTAACCTATAGCAGGAGGCAGAATGTCCAAATTATTTGATTATTTTAAAAAATAATTTACTTTTACAAATCTCTTAGTGGCCCATCGAGCTTTGTCTGATAGCCCACCTGCCCTAATCCCTTGAACAATTCTAGATGTGGCACTGTTTATTATAATGATTACAATACCTAATACAAATATTATGTAGTAGTTTTGTAAAACAATTTAATTGTTTACTACATACCAACACTGACATAAATATATGTGTAATAAATTAAGGTCAATAGGTATATCCATGGCTTAAATATACAAGGTTATTGCAATAGTACCCCCACTATATCATTTTATCACGTTAAGGAATAAAAATGGCAGCGTAAGGGGACGATGTATACTGGCTATATTATGATATTACATGCCATGATATGGACCGTACCCTTACGGCATAATCTGAGGCTTAATCTAAGGTATAAACAAAGCATAATAATTGCTTAGCTACGCTTCATGATCATCATTACATGTACAACTTTGAAATTTAAATAAATACCATATTCTATGTGGTAGATATGGTTTAATTTGAGTTTTTACCGCATAACTAGGTAAGTCTATACAATATTTTAGTGCGGCTGACTTTTTGATCTATCAGATAGTACATGAATAATAGCTGTTTTAGAGTAAACTAAGTTTTGATCTCCAGCTTGTATAATACGAGTGATTAGAGCAAACATAACCTAACACAATAATACAATTATACATGAATTACAAAACATTTATAGTATCTTATCCAAAAATAAGTTGGTACACAATATGATTCAACATATCTAGGTCATTTTCATATACCGTATATCTACCCGCGTTACTCGTAGTGACCAACGTTCAATTAAATTAACAACCAGATGAGTAACTGGCAGTAAGATGATATCTAGAAACCTGAGCCTAAAGGTTTAGGTAGTAGGTACTCACGTGAAACACTGAGAAGAACAACAGAAAAGCGTCGGTTATCATAGCCACAATGTAGGTGCACGCCGGGAAGTTGAAAGCCATGGCTGTGAGCGGACGTTCTTGTTGCGCGTGCAGCAGCGGGTCTCAAATATCTGGAGTTAACAAAGTCCGTTAAGTGGGTGAGAGCGGGGAAGTAAGATCAACCCGATTTCTAGCAATTGAAAGGTTCAAATAAGGGTGAGGGTGACAATGAAGTAATGAAACACATCAATATTAAACAAACTGAGAGAGTTGAAGTGGCAGGCGAGTCAAATTTCTAAACCAAAGACGCCGGAAGATTGCAAATGATTCGACAATTATTGAATGTTAACTACTATTGAATATTGACAATGGAGTAATATTTATGAAATGATTATAATGCGAGACCCGCCGAAACGGTAAAATCGATTGCATTTGTTAATTATAGTGATAACTGACACTGATAAGGAACAGATTATGTTACAGCCTACCGCGACTTAAGTTGTGCCTCCTAACGATAAAGAACATCACAGATAATATTATATCAAACATCAAACTGCAGGCACAGAATAGATATATACTAAATAAAAATAAAAATAGTATATATCTGTGACTACAGGTAAATAAGATATATTTTTGTATTTCTGTAGAGAGCAAATTCTACTGTGATTCTCCGTTTATCTGTCATACAGATAATATAAAATTTATATGTTATTAATTACCTAGATTGAAAATCCAAAATTATCGAATTTCTTACCTTTCTCCACCAAGTTTGGGCTATATGAAAACGACAAGTTTCGATAATGACATTGGGAAAAATTTCTTTGACTGCTTCGTGAGCACAAATTTCGCAGTCGAGACTCGAGATGCAGCTTTTTAATGTTTAGAACTGGACATATTTGCAAAAGATACTTCCACATTTTAATTTAAATTTGTTTTGTTTTGTTTGGTAAAAAAAAATAAAGAATACCGTCTTCAAAAAATTCAATTTGTTTTGACTTAAAATTTAAATTTTGGCTAGTTGTTATACAAACGAAGTCATTTGTTTCAGGAACAAAAACAAATTGTTCACTTTTAAACATACATAAATCATTATTTTGCATATTTTTTAATTGGGATATAGGTAGCTTCATTTAAAGAAGTAGGATAAATTGGATACTGTTTTCTTTTTTTATCATAAATCGCCTTTCGCTCTGATGTAATATCATTGTTCATAATATTTGGTAAATCACTATTTAATAACTCTGTTCTAATAACTTTTAACGGTCTTGTCGATGTATTTTCTTCAGCTTTTCGCTTACAATTTTCCCTCAAAATCTGTCTTTCAATTTTTCCGTTGTTATTACTTGTATGATTTACATGTTCACCATTTGACGAATGAAAAGTTTTGTCTTTTTTTGTTAATAAACTGGCACTACAGTTGTTATTGGAACATTTCCATTTCATTGATTAATCATCTTTGCGTGTTCTTACATATGAATATTTATCATTACTTAATAATACAAGATCTTTTCCGCGTTCAGACGTTATAATTTTAAAGTTTTCCGTTATACACCACTACATTATACACTATTACACAACCTATAATACGTTGTTACTTGCTACCGCACTGTCCACCAAACAACTGAATTTGGCAATATTAAAAATTATTTACAGTTGAATACCTGCAGATACGTACCTTGTACATTTCGTTATCGTATTTAGTATTGTTACTTGTTCAGTTCTGGACGTAGGTACTAATTTGTTACTAATTCAGTATCATGGCTTAAATATACAAGGTTATTGCACATAGCCAAATTGTTATCAAATAAAAATAAAACGCGTTACTCGTAGTGACCAACGTTCAATTAAATTAACAACCAGATGAGTAACTGGCAGTAAGATGATATCTAGAAACCTGAGCCTAAAGGTTTAGGTAGTAGGTACTCACGTGAAACACTGAGAAGAACAACAGAAAAGCGTCGGTTATCATAGCCACAATGTAGGTGCACGCCGGGAAGTTGAAAGCCATGGCTGTGAGCGGACGTTCTTGTTGCGCGTGCAGCAGCGGGTCTCAAATATCTGGAGTTAACAAAGTCCGTTAAGTGGGTGAGAGCGGGGAAGTAAGATCAACCCGATTTCTAGCAATTGAAAGGTTCAAATAAGGGTGAGGGTGACAATGAAGTAATGAAACACATCAATATTAAACAAACTGAGAGAGTTGAAGTGGCAGGCGAGTCAAATTTCTAAACCAAAGACGCCGGAAGATTGCAAATGATTCGACAATTATTGAATGTTAACTACTATTGAATATTGACAATGGAGTAATATTTATGAAATGATTATAATGCGAGACCCGCCGAAACGGTAAAATCGATTGCATTTGTTAATTATAGTGATAACTGACACTGATAAGGAACAGATTATGTTACAGCCTACCGCGACTTAAGTTGTGCCTCCTAACGATAAAGAACATCACAGATAATATTATATCAAACATCAAACTGCAGGCACAGAATAGATATATACTAAATAAAAATAAAAATAGTATATATCTGTGACTACAGGTAAATAAGATATATTTTTGTATTTCTGTAGAGAGCAAATTCTACTGTGATTCTCCGTTTATCTGTCATACAGATAATATAAAATTTATATGTTATTAATTACCTAGATTGAAAATCCAAAATTATCGTATTTCTTACCTTTCTCCACCAAGTTTGGGCTATATGAAAACGACAAGTTTCGATAATGACATTGGGAAAAATTTCTTTGACTGCTTCGTGAGCACAAATTTCGCAGTCGAGACTCGAGATGCAGCTTTTTAATGTTTAGAACTGGACATATTTGCAAAAGATACTTCCACATTTTAATTTAAATTTGTTTTGTTTTGTTTGGTAAAAAAAAATAAAGAATACCGTCTTCAAAAAATTCAATTTGTTTTGACTTAAAATTTAAATTTTGGCTAGTTGTTATACAAACGAAGTCATTTGTTTCAGGAACAAAAACAAATTGTTCACTTTTAAACATACATAAATCATTATTTTGCATATTTTTTAATTGGGATATAGGTAGCTTCATTTAAAGAAGTAGGATAAATTGGATACTGTTTTCTTTTTTTATCATAAATCGCCTTTCGCTCTGATGTAATATCATTGTTCATAATATTTGGTAAATCACTATTTAATAACTCTGTTCTAATAACTTTTAACGGTCTTGTCGATGTATTTTCTTCAGCTTTTCGCTTACAATTTTCCCTCAAAATCTGTCTTTCAATTTTTCCGTTGTTATTACTTGTATGATTTACATGTTCACCATTTGACGAATGAAAAGTTTTGTCTTTTTTTGTTAATAAACTGGCACTACAGTTGTTATTGGAACATTTCCATTTCATTGATTAATCATCTTTGCGTGTTCTTACATATGAATATTTATCATTACTTAATAATACAAGATCTTTTCCGCGTTCAGACGTTATAATTTTAAAGTTTTCCGTTATACACCACTACATTATACACTATTACACAACCTATAATACGTTGTTACTTGCTACCGCACTGTCCACCAAACAACTGAATTTGGCAATATTAAAAATTATTTACAGTTGAATACCTGCAGATACGTACCTTGTACATTTCGTTATCGTATTTAGTATTGTTACTTGTTCAGTTCTGGACGTAGGTACTAATTTGTTACTAATTCAGTATCATGGCTTAAATNGATGCTGTGGTTGCCATAGCTATCGTACTGGGAAATGCTAACGGCTCGCGCCACGATACGACATTCCTAAGTGCGCATCCTGGGCGTCGCAATGTGTATGGTCGAATATCTATTATGTGGTATTCATGATAACTATGACACGTACAACACTCATTATATTTAGTTATCCTCATTATTTTATATTATTATTTTATAGTCCCATAAATGCCCATTATCCATAGTGTATCCAGGAAACCATAGACTCGCTTAAATATATCAACACTTTTTTTAAAAAGTATTTTTTAATAGTAAAAACATTTTAACTAGAAGTTGATATTTAATGTCTTTCATGAAGCTTACGGTTGAAATATAATACAACGGGCTCTGGAAATCTTCAATAACTTGAAAAAATATTTTAACAGATTCCAAAACCTATTACAATATATATTAAATCAATGAAGTATTGTTAAATATACATTATTAAATACTGACAGTTACTTATTTTGGATTCATAATTCAATTATGATTTTGTTACCGAATTAAGAAAATAAATGTACAACAAACATTAGCTTGAAACCTCAAAATTATGAAAACAAATTCTAATCAACCATGAACAGACATGTCTAGCATTACACTGCTAAATTTGTTTGCTGAGAGCATTTGAACATTACAACATTTCATAATAAGGGGCGTCATTTGCGGGGGAGCAGACTGTGTAATGCAAAAATACCAACATAAAAAAATTTAATAATTGGACAGCAATTAAAACCAAAATGCATCGTCGAAATTAACTTATACAATATAACTTCATATATAGATAATAAAAATGAAATGTATTTTTTTTAAGTTTTCCAATATAATGGTTTATCAAGTTTATTGATCATAATTTATTTGCCTTTTTTTCAACTAATAGCGAAATGGGATTAGCTGGTGGCTCTAATTGCTAGCTGTATTAGTCGTTATGAGTTACAATTAGAATTCTAAAAGGGAAGGGAAGAATATTTACATAGGTTTGCATAGGTTATCTACAATTATATAAACGAACAAATTTTTTTGATGTAATAGTGAAATGTTCAAATTGGGCTGACTAAGAGTTTGCACAACCAGGAAAAAAACCAAATGAAGATTCTCCAACAACGAAGATATTGATTAAATAAGGTAAAAACAAGAAAAGGGAAAAAAACATGGAGGAATATTTACAGTTCTTCATTTAAAGCGAATATAATAATAATAGTTCAATAACGAGTG